>NC_057730.1:44036141-44122827 GCF_004010195.1 Chiloscyllium plagiosum | reverse complement strand
GCTAAGATTTGCTTTCCCAAAATGCAGCACCTCGCATTTATCTGAATCAAACTTCATCTGTCACTTCTCAGCCCATTGGCCCATCTGATCCAGATCCTGTTGTAATCGGAGGTAACCCTCTTCGCTGTCCACTACGTTTGAGCCAGTTCTGTATCCAAATGGCTAGTTCTCCCTGTATTCCATGAGATCTAACCTTGCTAATCAGTCTCCCATGGGGAACCTTGTCGAACGCCTTACCGAAGTCCATATAGCTCTGCCCTCATCAATCCTCTTTGTTACTTCTTCAAAAAAAGCAATCAAGTTTGTGAGGCATGATTTCCCAAGCACAAAGCCATGTTGACTGTCCCTAATCAGTCCTTGCCTTTCCAAGTACATGTACATCCTGTCCCTCAGGATTCCCTTCAACAACTTGCCCACCACAGAGGTCAGGCTCACTGGTGTATAGTTCCTTGGCTTGGCTTCTTAAACAGTGGCACCACGTTTGCCAACCTCCAGTCTTCTGGCACCTCACCTGTGACTATCGATGATACAAATATCTCAGCAAGAGGCCCAGCAATCACTTCTCTAGCTTCCCACTGAGTTCTCCGGTACACCTGATCAGGCATTGGGGATTTATCCACCTTTAACCGTTTCAAGACATCCAGCACTTCCTCCTGTGTAATCTGGACATTTTGCAAGATATCACCATCTATTTCCCTACAGTCTATATCTTCCATTTCCTTTCTCACAGTAAATACCGATGCAAAATATTTATTTAGTATCTCCCCCATTTTCTGTAGCTCCACACAAAGGCCGCCTTGCTGACCTTTGAGGGGCCCTATTCTCTCCCTAGTCCTTAATATACCTTTTTGTCCTTAATATATTTGTAAGAACCCTTTGGATTCTCCTTAATTCTATTTGCCAAAGCTACCTCATCTTCCTGTTTTGCCCTCCTGATTTCCCTCTTAAGTATACTCCTACTTTCTTTATACTCTTCTAAGGATTCATTCTATCTATCCTGTCTATACCTGACATATGCTTCTTTCTTTTTCTTAACCAAACCCTCAATTTCTTTAGTCATCCAGCATTCCCTATACCTACCAGGTCCTTCAGAATGTTGTGGGTTCAAGCGACAGCCCAGGTTTTGAGCACAAAAAGAAATCAAGGCTGTCACTCTGGTACTGTGCTGTCAGGGACGCCAGATTTCATATGAAATGTGAAACCGCCTGGCTAAGTATTATTTCAACTTGCACTCAGCAAACCTAGCAAGGAGGAAGCTACATTCCAAACATCTTGGCTCCACTGACAGCTCTGAGGAGGAAGTCTATAAACCCTCAGAGGATATACACTGATGAGGCATTCACTGGCTCCCTCCACCAGTTGATAGACCTTCACCTTTGTGGGCATTCTATTTCACTTAGACTTGGACACATTCTAGCGAGCACATGACTAGCACCACTTCGCAGTCAGTGAAGGAAGCAGTGCCTGAGGTCACTGACACTGAGTAGACTCCCAGAGATCAGGTACTTGCTCAGGCCAATACAGAAAATGTGTGTGTCCTGTACTCAGCCCGAATTGAGATGGTCAACCTGCACAGAGAGAGAGAGAGAGAAAGAGAGAGAGAGGGGAATATCAGGCAGCAGGGCCACAGGCACCTAATAGGCTCGAATGAGAATGGAGGAGTCTCACTCCTATGATGGCTCCAGCATGGATGTACTTGGCCTTCACCATGAGTGGGAATAGTGACAGCTACCTTGGAGACCTAGATCCTTCAGAATAATCAGTGCTGCTTGATATATACACAAACCTGCCCTTCTAGCCATGAGCACTCAGCATCAATGGCAAGGTGAGAGGGTTACAAGGGACCATGGCCTCAGAGAGGAAATAGGGTGGTGCCCAGTAGGCATGCAAGGGGAGAAACTATCTCCTCCCAACACTCTCCTGGACACTTCCTTTCAATACACTCCAGATGTAACTTGCCCTTCCACCTCCCACATACCTGTGACCCTAATTTCTGCAGTGGTAAGAGGGTGAGCCCACAAATGGGCAAGAGACTCTTAGTCAGCACCCAGGTGCCCAGAATGGGTCTAATGCCTCATCCATATTTATCCTAGTGTTTCTTCAACTAACGAAGACCATTATGGATGGTAGCAGAGAGAATGAGATCAGAAGGTTGCTTTCGTTTGTAATACAAGCCACTGCATTTTCCAAATCTCTTTGTGGACAGCACAGTGGCTCAGTGGTTAGCACTGCTGCCTCACAGCACCAGGTTCAATTCCTGCCTTGGATGACTGTCTGTGTGGAGTTTGCATGTTCTCCCCACATCTGTATGGGTTTTCTCCAGGTGCTCTAGTTTCATCCCCCAATCCAAAAGATGTGCAGATCAGAAAAACCAGTCATGCTAAATTGCCTAAAGTGTTAGATGCAGTAGTTGGGGTTGGAATGGGTCTGGGTGGGTTACTTTCTGGAAGGTCGGTGTGGACTTGTTGGGCTGAAGGGCCTGTTTCCATACTGTACAGTATGTCATCTAATCAAATTTGATCCTCCAGAAAGTCAGAATCTCAGGGATTCAGCTGTGGGTGCCCTCTGCTGGCTAAAAACAAAACCAGCAGATATGTTGCTTTGTTCCTGCAGCATTGACACTGACAGAAATATGCAAACCCGACTCCTTTTAAATCTGGAGAAAGAATTTCAATGAATACTCTGAAATTTAAGCTTCCTAATTAAACAGAAACACAACACTATAGTTGCCAATATGGAATCTCTGACTGGAGTATTTGATTGAAATCGTTAAATCAGAGCAGAATATTGGATCATAAACAAGGAATTGAAATGCCTGTTTCCTGTAGGTATGGTTTCTTCTGTTGTATAGAATGTAGGAAGTGTATTCTTCAGAGGTTACAGTATATTGGAACAACAATTAACATTTCTTATAGGAAGCAGTGAGCCATTATTGTGCGCCACCATTATGTCTAGATGCTGCAATTTAATTGGGTTTACACCTGGCATAATAGATACAATTGGACATAGTTTACCCTGGAGAAATTGACTCCCAAATGTTATAAACAAGAAGTTGGACTAGGGAACTTTCTGCTCTTTCACTGACTATCTGCTCAATGGCTGGCTCATCACTTCTGGGATTTTCCATCAGCATTAGCAGAAGACATTCATGGGAGTGTTGTACAAAATGGTCTGTCATGTTGTGTAATTGCAAAGCAGGACTTGAGCATATGTCCCAGGTGCAGTGTCACTGTGGGTGTTTGTTTGAAAGGAGAGAGTGAGAGAGGAATTTAATCTTTGTAATTTAATCCTTGCCGCCATCTGGAAACCAGCAGGATACTCAGAGTTCCTCTTTTAGGGAAGGCCTACCACATTAATTGCACATCAGGCTTACAAGTGGCCAGCATTGCTTCTTTCATTGGAATAAAAGAGCATGGTAGTGGAAATCCACAAAGCTGGTCATCAATCAGAGACCAGCAGATCACCATCAATGCCACCAAAAGCCTCAGATTGCCAAGGGATGCCAGGCCTGAGGCAAATTAGGTTGCCAACAGGTGTTTAGGATGGGTTCAGCATAGTAGGAAGATCAGAGTCAAGGGCTTTCAGATGTCTCCCCACTTTCCCATTGCTTGGTCTCTTAGTCAGGCACTCAGTGGTGTCTTTAAACAAGGGACCCCAATCTGGGGACCCAGCAAACAAACATGACAGCGTTTATTTTTTGGTCTTCCCTCATGGTAACCTCCTCACCAACTGTTAGTTGAATACCTACAGTGGCAGGCTGAAAGCCCATCTACCAGCTTTCCCACCCTTGGTTTACTCAGGCAGAAGTGGCTATATCTACACACTACACCTTCTGCTCCAATCAGGTGAGCTGCCAAACTCATCAAGAGGGCATTCTATTCCACTGCCCCCAAAGGGTGCTGCCCCCAATCTCTACTCCTGAGTTTAATTATTTGAAAACTCTTGATTCCTGTAACAGATGTAAAAGGGCTCGACTGAGCTAAACCGAAACACTGTCCACTCTGAAATCTAACAGAACTGCTGAGAGGAGCACTGGACAGTTTAAGGCATTTGAGCAGACAGCTGTTGGAATCAGGTTCAGTCTCTTGCTGGGGACACTTGTTTTAATAATTCTTGTTAGTAATAGATTTTTAAAAATTCTTTCATGGGATGTGGGTGTCATTGAGTAGGCCTGCATTTATTGCCCATCCCTGACTGCCCGGGGACAGTTAAGAGTCACTACATCGCCAAGAGTCACATGGAGGCCAGACCAGGTAAGGATGGCTGATTTCCTTCCCTGAACTACACTAGTATTAAGAGTGGACGTAACCTGTAGATAGTTGTTGAGGTGTAATAAATTGCAGCTTGTTATCTAAGACATGGGCTTCTTCTCTTATCCATGATTTATCTTTCACCATAGACTACTAGAAAGCCCCTATCTAACATTGGAATAAGGATTAGTAGCAATACTCTTCCTCCCAACTACAGGTGATTGATACCAATGACTTCTCATTGTGATTATAACAATCTTCAGCTGCCCAGAGGTGACTGGTCATGTTATACTGCAGCAAATGCTAATGTTCCACATAATTTGCTCTTCTCCTGAAACTGACTTTTCAATATTGCTATAATTATTTAAATAAGGGGTATAGATAAGGTGAATGAAGGTGTCTTTTCCCTAGTGTGGAGGATTTCAAGACTAGGAGGGCATATTTTTAAGGTGAGAGGAGAAAGATTTTAAAAAGCCATGGGGGCAATTGTTTTACATAGAGACTGGTTCATGTGTGGAATGAACTCCCATAGAAGTCGTGGATGTGGGTTTGGTTACAACGTTTAAGAGACATTTTAGATAAGTATAAAAATAAGAAATGTGGCAAATGTGTGCTAAATGCAGGCAGGTGGGACTAGTTTAGTTTGGGATTATGGTCAGCATGGACTGTTGGATCGAAGGGTCTATTCCTATGCTGTATAGTTCTATGACTCTATAAGCCTGAACCCAGGAAATTGGCCAATCGGAGCTCCCAACTGCTAATGTTCTGCTGACTGCTTTCTTAGAAGAAAATTGTCCCCTTGCTATTTAAGAGGACAATATTTGTGACACAACTAGGGCATTTATTTCTCAGCTATGACTGATATATAGCCTGTTCTATGGCAGTTGTTTCAGTGTAAGTGCAACACGCTTTCAACTTGTACACCACTACTTTATATTTCTTTGTTCAGAATTGTTTCACCCGCATTATATTCCTGAAATTATCTGGTTTCCCGTGATAACTCAATTTACACCAATGTTTGGAAATGTGTTTGTGCATTTAAAACATACCCCACGTCCATTTAATTTCAGTGTTGGTTTGCTCAGCCCTCCCATTTATGATGTTAACAGCTGGTTCATTCAGATTAAATAGAGCTATGCAAATCGATACTGCAGTAGTGGAATTTTAAACAGAACTCAGAATGTAGTTATTTATTATGAAAATGTCCAGAAAATGATATATTTGAAAGTGATTAACAATGTGCTGTAAATTGGACACAAATGTTCTTGAAAGCTTAAGCATAATGACACAACTTACTGCCAATGGTGGCTGATGGGATGTTACAGTCGTTCAATGATTTCAGCCACATGCTTCTGTTTATTTTAAGGAAGTTAGAAAGCTGTGTAGGTAGTGCCAACATTTTTGCTCTCTACTTCAAATCTGAATTTTCTTAATTCAAATGAACCACCATATTATTTCTATCTATTGACAAAATTCTGTTGTTTCCATTCAATTATTTAGTGTGCTCAAAATGTCAGGATTGATAGAAGCAGACTGTAACAGAAAGATGGAGAAATGTTATCACCTTTTGAGGTGAAATGCATTTTATAATCTCCTCATCCATTTCTGCTGCTTGTAAGCCAACAATAGTTGCCATGCTGTCAGATCAAAAGTTCTGTGTTATCAGTATTATTTGAATTAGAATTACTCGAAGAATACAAATATAGCAATAATATCTCAGCAGATTTCAGAAGCCTTGCAACATGATTTGCAAATTGTAGACTGTGGAATAATATGCTGCAATATATTATACTACACAACAATACATGACTTTTCTATTCACTCATGGGCATCACTGGCTGGGCTAGCATTTATTGCAGTTTACTTTGCAGTCAAAGGAAGTAATACAGGCGAATTCCCCTGTTTTGCCTGTGAATGAAATTAGATCCTCAAGAGTGCAGAATGTATGTATATTTATTAAGATAATCTTTGTCAACGTGTTATTTATTTATTCCCTTGTGGGTATGGGTGTCATTGGCTGAGCTAACCTTTATTGCCTGTTCCTAGTTGCCCTTGAGAAGATGCTGGTGAGCTGCCTTTTTGAACCACTGCAGTCCATATGCTATAAGTAAACCCATAATGCTGTTAGGGAGGGAATTCCAGGATTTTGACCAGCGACAGTGAAGGAATGGCAATAAATTTCCAAGACAAGGTGGTGAGTGGCTTAGAGCGGAACTTACACATGTGGTGGTATTTCCGTATATCTGCAGGCTGTGTCCTTCAAGGTTGTAGTGGTTATGTTTGGAAGGTGATGTCCGAGGGTCTTTGGTGAATTTCTGCAGTGCATCTGGCAGATGGTACACACTGCTGCCACTGAGCATCAGCAGTGAAGAGAGTGGATATTTGTGGGGGATGTAGTGCCAATCAACTGGGCTGCTTTGACCTGGATGGTGTCAAGCTTCTTGCGTGTTGTTGGAGCTGCACACATTCAGACAAGTAGAGAGTATTCCATCACACTCCTGACTTGTGTCTTATAGATAGTGGACAGGCTTTGCATCATCAGGAGGTCTGTTATCCACGGCAGTATTCCTAGCCTTCAAACTGCTCTTGTAGCCAAGTATTTATATGGCCAGTACAGTTCAGATTCTGATCAATGCTAATCCTTTGGGTGTTGATAGTGAGGGATTCAGTGATGGTAACGATCTTGACTATCAAAGGGCGATGGTTAATTGTCTTTTCTTGGAGATGGTCAGTCCCTGGCATTTGTATGGCGTCAGTGTTACTTTGTTTCCTACAGGAAGTAATAGAGGCCAACTCCCATTTTTTTGTGAATGAAATTAGTGCCTTTGGAGGACAGAATATGGGTGGGTTGCGCTTCGGCGGGGCGGTGTGGACTTGTTGGGCCGAAGGGCCTGTTTCCATACTGTAAGTAATCCAATCTAATCTAATCTAAAATTAATCTGGGACATACTTTATCCTGCTTTGGACTGTTAAATGCAGATTATAACAGTTTCTGCTTTGCTTTCGTACAGGTTTTGCTCTGTGCAACATTCAAAGGCATGAAAATTAAACTTGGTTCAATGGGGAAGCCAGCTCCCGAAATTAACGTTCAAGTAAGTTCTAATGATCCATTCCCTTTCAATAGCCATTAAAGATCCAAATCCTGAGCTGCAGTGTTTTAGTTTCAATCTTTTCTCCCGTCAATTGCTCATTGTATTTCTGAAATTACAGCCAGAAATGACAGCATAATGCTCCAAAAAAAAGCAATTCTTATTACGAATTAAGATGGTGCATTCCATATCCTTATGGATTTTCTAGTTCTTATGCCAATTGTCTTAATGCTGTACACTGCAGTGACTGACCTTTCTTTGATTGAAGCTACCAGTTTGAAAAGCTATGCCTCTTCCAATCTTTAAAAAAGCTTTTATTAATACGTCAGTGCTTGAAGAAATCTCCAGAGCATTCCAGAATATATTACAAACAACAAGTTACTTTTTGTGGTAATTCACTGTGGTTCCTCACTCTTCTGTAACAAAACAGAAAAATATATGGGTAGTAAAGTGCCTTAAACACAACAGTCAAGGGACCAATTCTTATGTTTTGTTGGTCTTGGGAGATGTTAACTGCAGCATCTCCTCTGCACTTTTCTAAATACTGCAGCACATCTTCGCTGTACTGAAGTACCAGCCTGGATAATGTACTTAAATCCACTACTTTCTAATTCCAAGGTGAGGCTAATACCAACGAGCCAAGCTAACAAGAATAAACTAAGTTTTAAATGCATTGAGAAAATCTGTAGGGTTGGTTTCGCTAATGTCTGCCTGGTGGAAATGATATAGATATTTTCCCATCAGAATGTACCTCAGATGTACATGACAGGGACCTCTCACCTTAGACATACCCTTGTGTAACACGGAAATGCCACAGTTCAATCACGCCATCAGTGCTGCAACTTCAGTATAATTTGAAATCAAAGGATTCCAACATGGTACCAAGCCTTCCAGAAGAACCTGGTCGGCTACTGCAATATGGCAAGACACCACAGTTTATATGTGCTGCAAGTTTCTAACATATTAGCATTTGGGAATTTCAATTCTAAAGTACAGGTCTTTGGCTTTGGAGGGGACTGGTTCTTTTTACAAAGTTTTTATTTTAATAGCGAGTTCAAAACAGTCTTTCCTAAAAAAAACCATATGACTTAAGTTAAATATCTGAGCCAGCTGTGGAGTTATTTGTTGAAGTGTTTCAAAAGCTAAATTTCGTAGTTACCGAAGAAACAGTTGGCCAGGGCCAACAATCAGGTTTCAATTGAGAAGGCAAGGTTCCTACCAGCAGAAGGGCAGTTTAGTTTGTGGCAGGCTTCAGTCTATCAGAGGTGGAAAGTCATCTTAAACTACATTAGTAGTTCAAGTAGACAGGACATTGCGGTTAGGAAAAGTCAGTGAGGTGATTAATATCTGTTCATTTTGGGGAGAGACAGTAATGGAGAGAAACAAATTTGATAAAGGTGCAGGAAGACATTTGCAACTTTGTCAGTGGGCTGAGAAATTAAACACTGAGATGAATATCTGTAAAGAATAGTATTGAGAATTTTTCTTTTATTAATTCATGGAATGAGGGCATCACTGGCTAAGCCAGCATTTTTGTCTATCCCTAATTGACTAGAGGGAAGTTTAAGAGTCAGCCATATTGCTATGGGTCTTGGAGTCACATGTAGACTAGATCAGGAGTTTCCTGGTTTCCTTCCCTAAAGGGCATTTGTAACCAGATTTTGTTTTCTCCAAAAAATCAACAATTGTCATTAGTTTGTGGCAGGCTTCAGCCTATCAGAGGTGTAAAATCATCTTAAACCATCACAGTCGTCATTAGATTTGTAATTCAATTTCTTTAAAAAATTGAATTCAAATTCCACCACCTGCCTCGGCAGGATTTGGACTTGGGATCCCAGTACATTAGCTAGGTCTCTGGATTAATAGTCAAGTGATAATATGACTAGGCCATTGCCTTCTCTACATTGAAAAGCTGAAAATAGTTGAACTGTTCTTTTTGTTGTTTCAGATAAGCTGCTTTTCAAATTGCCATTTATGTAGCTTTGCTTTTCTTTGTCTAAGAACTTCATGTTCTTTTGTTCGAAGTACATTTGAAGCCTCGTATGAATATATTCAGTGACTGAACATCATGGCCACCAAATTACAAAAAATACAACTTATGGTCTATCAAGTCATGTTTCACTCTGGGAACTGACTCGTCAGGTATTCCATTTTCTACATCATAACACCTTTTACATTTTTTTTTTGTGAACATTCCTTCAGAATGTGGCACAACATAGACAGTGTATGTGGTAAATGCTACACTTGATACTAAATTTGAGCTAGAAAGCACTCCTACTGGGCAGTCAACCTAATTGTATTTTTTTGAAGTGGTTGTTTCTGCTGCTACTTGCACATTTTATAATTGTTATTCTTGTTTCAGATTATTGATGAGAATCACAATGTGGTTCCTCCTGGAGTGGAAGGTCAAATTGCTGTTCAAATGAAGCCCGTTAGACCTTTTGGCCTCTTTTCTGGATACATTGTACAGTAACCATCTTTTTATTACATAACTGAAAGCTGTAATTATTTCATGTACTGTACTTTGTGCTTATTGATGAATATGACATTGTTTGATTTCGTGAAGCTAGTTAATTAGCGGTGAGTGATGCAGTGAAATTGTAGAAAAATTTACTTAACCCATTTGACCTCTCAAATCTACAAAATGGATGTGTTCTTCATATCCTTGGCAAATCTCAATGTAAGAACTTAATTTTCTGGACCAAAGCAAATATTTTCTTGGTGTACATTTAATCCACGTAAGGTTTTGAGATGACCTTTGGCACCAACCAAAAGATGGTTAAAAACCATTCACTAGTTCTCAATCTATTGATTCAGTTCTTCCTTGTAGTGGGCTGGATATTGAACAGGGGAAGATCAATGTTGACATTTTGTCAGCGCAGAACTGAGAGATACTTATCAAATATATGTAAGAAATGGAGCACTGCCCATATAAAGTGGAGCAAACACTCCAGAGATGTTTCAGGTTTTGAGCATTTGCCATTTCAATAAACTCTTCAGAACATATGCAGGGTGGCTATCAAAGCAAATGCATTCACCAGGTTGGGGGGAGAGGTAGGGTGATCTACTATCAACAATATTTTTTTTATAAAAGCATGCATTGCATAGTGACTTCTCAATCACATACATTAACTGGGATGGTTCGTTCAAATCTCTTTGTCACATTTCCCCTTTTCTCTTACCAAGCCTCTTCAAGACATCTCTCCACAGATTTCCCTCCCATAGTAGCACCGAACCCACACCCCACCCACCCCCACCATACAAACATTGAACCTGCAGATTTTTCTGACATTTCTTTCCCATCACTTCCATCTTAACCCATTCTCTAATCTGTTCGCTTGGCCCATTTCCAAGAAGCAGTAGACAACATAAACTTCTATACACGAGTCTATGCTAGTTGACATTGTCAAAGGTTCCTTGAAACAGGAAGTATGTCCTCCTTCCACCCTGCAGGTGCTATTTTACCACCAGTATTTTTTAGAACCCTAGGAAAATCATCAAGTCTGATAAATTTGTCAGCTTTTTTTTATTCACTTATGGGAGTTGGGCATCATAGGCTGGGTCAGCATTTCTTGCCCCTCCCTAGTTGTCCTTGAGAAGGTGATGGGGAGCTGCCTTCTTGAACCATTGCAGTCCATTTGCTGTAGGTTGACTCACAATGCTCTTAGGGAAGGAATTCCAGAATTTTAACCCAGCGACAGTGAAGGAATGGAGATATAATTCCAAGTCAGGATGATGACTGGCTTGGGGAGAGGGGTGATCTTGCAGGTGGTGATGTTCCCATTTGCCCCACTATTTTCTCAGTTAATTTTTTTTAAAGTAAATCCACCATGAACTTCCCCTTAATTTATTTTTAGGCTCCTTGAACCAATGACATTCCAGCTCTGGTCCAAATAGCTCATCGAGAACAATTGCCATGAGGTTGCCCTAATGGGCTTTAAAACCAATAATTGGTACTAAACCAGGAGCTCAAACTCTTTTTGGCAACTGTCTTGAAAGAAACAAAATGGAACACAAGGGAAATGTGAAAAAAATGTAAAATTACTCAAGTAACTTACTATTTAATAATATTTGAATTAAATAAATGAATTTAAAGCATGTTTAACATCATAGAAGACAATTTTGAAGTGAAAAGTTCCTGCAATTGCTAAAACTCTGACTGGAAGTGAAAGGCATTCTTATATAGGATCCTTTGCTTTACTTCTGCAGAATTATTCTGACTACAGATAAGTATGAGGCACTAACAAAGTATCTGCCCCAATAACATGCATTTAGGATTGAATATGTTTTCTTACAGAATTGAGAATCAGGATTATAGGCAAGAATCCAAAAAGGGAATGTTCCTCTCGCTTTTGTTTTTAGATCTCATTCAGGCTATTTGACTGATGGAGAAGTCTTTCAAAATGTGTTAAGAATATCTCAGGAATCTGTATCACAGGGAATCTTCACTGGCAGTACCACACAGCAGGACCTTTCAGATCTGAAATCTTTCCTTGAGATATAAGATGCCATTTATAGAGACATCTTTCTGTGATTACTTAAAAGCTGTTTTGAGCTATTTTAAAAAGGATTCTTTGGATCCAAACTAAGAGTTTATCAGATGTTTGAAGACTTGATTGGGAAAATTATAACCATTTCCCAGACATGAATCACGGTGCCCAAGAGACATAAAGTAGCCCCATAAGGCCAACTCTTATGTTTTATTGAGTATTTACTTCTGAGTCCCTAGGTGGGTTTTACTGTGAGAACTATAGAGTTCTCTCACCATATCTTTACAAATCTGCCTCAGTAACTACCTACCCCATTCCCATGGTATCCTTTACAAAGATTTCTGGCCCCAATTTTCCACACGCCATTCTCGGAGCAATTCGCCAGTCAGTGAATATCCATTGAAAGGCCAGCATTTCTTGTGATCATACCATTTTTGAAAGGTCACTGTGCCTTTCATTGTCTAGTAGGGGAACACAACATATACACAAGAAATTGAACAAGTACAAACTTGAGCTTTTATCATAGAAAGCAAACAGACACACAAACAAAAACAAAAGAGGCTGAAGCTTGCCCCGTGAGCAATGAGCATTTAACAATTCACAATTATCTGCTACACCCAGCTGTTACCTGATGGAAACAGTTTCAGTGAGGTTCTGTCTTGTAGTTGCACCCAAGGAAACTGAGTTGTGTCCTTGTCAATGACAGCTTCCATTTCCTCAAAAATAGTTCTTGTTCCTCTCGCTCATAGACTCAGACGTACAGCTCAGAAACAGACTCTTTGGTCCAACTCATCCAAGCTGACCAGATATCCTAAATAAATCTAGTCCCATTTGCCAGCAGTTAGCCCACATCACTCTAAACCCTTTCTATTCATATACATATCCAGATGCCTTTTCAGAATTGTAATTGTACCAGACTGCACCACTTTCTCTAGCAGCCCATTGTATACACGCACCACCATCTGCATAAAAAAGTTGCCCCTTTTTACCAGCTCCCTCCAACTTGGTATACAGAAGAATCTAAACTGCTGCATGGGATGGTCAGATTAGAGACTGCATAACAGCTGGAATTAATTCAATTTTTAAGGTTGCTGGAATGCAAACCACATCTGCTGGTACACGGTTATTAATTTTAAAACTTTCTTCACCAAACTACAAACCATAATCCTACCCCACTGCATCCTGCGGCAAGAACTCCAATTGAGTTTTAACATTGCCTTTAAAATCTATGATACATCCAAAACACTTCTGGGCCCAACTCTTTGGGCAAAGGTGAACCCATGCGTTATCTCCATCATTTGAATAAACGGAGCCTATGCATAAAGGCACAGCACCAGAAAATGAAGATTTGTCCAGTTACTGTTTATGCATGATTCTGGCCAGAAATAATAAAAAGCATCATGAACAAAGAGGTAAAGATTAGATTTAAGGTCATTAAACTTTGTATGAGTCTGACCTCAACAAATGCTTTTTGTGGATGTTGGTTTGCTCGTTGAGCTGGAAGGTTCATTTTCAGACGTTTCATCACCATACTAGGTAACATCATCAGTGAGCCTTCGGCTGAAGCACTGGTGGTAGGGCCTGCTTTCTATTTGTGTTTAGGTTTCCTTGGGTTGGCGATGTCATTTCCTGTGATGACTTCATTTCCTGTTCTTTTTCTCAGGGGCTGGTAAATTGGAACCAAGTCAATGTGTTTGTTGATAAGAGTTCCGTTTGGAATGCCATGCTTCTAGTAACTCTTCTTCGTGTTTCTGTTTGGCTTGTCCTAGCATGGATGTGTCGTCCAAGTCAAAGTGGTGTCCTTCCTCATCTGTATGTAAGGATACCAGTGAGAGTGGGTCATGTCCTTTTGTGGCTAGTTGACGTTCATGTATCCTGCTGCTAGTTTTATGCCTGTTTGTCCAATGTAGTGTTTGTTACAGTCCTTGCAAGTTATTTCGTAAATGACATTAGTTTTGCTTGCTGTCCGTATAGGGTCTTTCAAGTTCATTAGCTGCTGTTTTAGTGTATTGGTGAGTTTGTGGGCTACCATGATGCCAAGGGGTCTGAGTAGTCTGGCAGTCATTTCCGAGATGTCTTTGATGTAGGGGAGAGTGGCTAGGGTTTCTGGATGTGTTTTGTCTGCTTGTTTGGGTTTGTTGCTGAGAAATCGACGGACTGTGTTCATTGAGTACCCGTTCTTTTTAAACACACTGTCCAGGTAATTTTCCTCTGCTTTTCCTAGTTCCTCTGTGCTGCAGTGTGTGGTGGATCTTTGAAATAATGCATCTTCGTTTGTGGATGTTGGGATGATTACTTCCATAGTTCAGTATTTGGTCCGTATGTGTTGTTTTCCTGTAGACGTGGTTTGAAGTTCCCCATTGGCTGTTCGCTGTACTGTGACATCTAGGAATGGCAGTTTATTGTTGTTTTCCTCCTCTTTATTGAATTTTAGGCCATTAAGGGTATTATTGATGGTCTAGAAGGTTTCCTCTAATTTGTTTGGTTTAATGATGTCAAAGGTGTCATTCACGTAGTGAACCCAAAGTTTGTTTGAGTCTCTACATTAATGTCTCTGCTAAGAACCCTAAGAAGCAATCATCCCAACACCCACAAACGAAGCTACATTAGAACATTATTTCAATGAACCACCACATACAGCAGCACAGAGGAACTATGAAGAGCAGAGAAAAATCTCCTATTCAGTGTATTCAAAAAGAATGGGTACCCAACAAACATAGTCCGCCAATTTCTGAGCAACAAACCCAAACAAGCAGACAAAACACATCCAGAAACCCTAGCCACTCTCCCCTACATTAAAGGAATCTTGGAAATGACTGCCAGACTACTCAGGCCACATGGCATCATGGTAGCCCACAGATCCACCAATACACTAAAACAGCAGCTAATGAACTTGAAAGACCTTATACAGACAAGCAAAACTAATATCATTTACAAAATACCTTGCAAAAACTGTAACAAACACTACATTAGACAAACAGGCATAAAACTAGCCAGCAGGATTCATGAATGTCAACTAGACATGCATGAAAAAGACATGACCCATTCTCATAGTATCCTTACATCACCAACCCAAGGAAACCGAAATACACAAATAGAAAGCAGGCCAGACCACCAGTGCTTCATCCAGAGGCTCACTGATGATTTTACTAGTATGGTGATGAAACATCAAAACGGACCTTCCAGCTCAGTGAGCAAAGCTACATCCAGAATCTCAACCTGAACTACAAATCTTCTCAAAAGTTGCTAAATGCTCTGTGTTTCAAAATGCTTTCTTGTATGCTTCGCACCTTGGTAATTTTCCCTAAAGCTATTACTAATTTATATAGAAAAAGGCTCATATTAAAATAGAATGCAATCTTAAACTACAAAGCTTATATTTACAAAAGATTTAATTGTTTAGGTTTATAAAAGGTAAATCATGCTAGACTAATCAACTGGATTTTTTTTGAGGATATAACTGGTAGAATAGAAGGGAGAATCAGTGGTGTGGTGTATGTGGATTTTCAGAAGGTTTTTGATTAGATCCTTCATAGAGTTTAGTCAGCAAAGTTAAATCACATAGAATAGTGAACAATAGATTGGCACGGATCAAGAACTGTTTGACAGATAGGAAAAGTAGTGTGGGAATAAATGAGTCTTTTTCCTAATGGCACACAGTGACTAGTGGAGTGTCACAACAGGCTATTCACAATATGTGTTAATGATCTGGATGAAGGAACCAAATGCAGTAATTCCAAATTTATTGACAATACAAAGCTGGGTATAGTTGTGAATTGTGAGGAGACTTCAATGTAATTTAGACAAGCTGAGTGAGTGGTCAAACATATGGCAGATGTAGCATAATGTAGTTAAGTGTGAAATTATACACGTGTGAAAAACAGAAAGATATTATTTAAATGGAGAGATACTGGGAAGTGTGGAGGTACAAAGGGATCTGGGTGTCCTCATATACTAGTCAATGAAAGAGAAGCAAGCAAATAGGAAGGCCAGCATTGCAAGATTTGGGTTCAGAAGTAGTGGTGGCTTACTGGAGTGATATAGAGTCTTGTTGAGACCACACCTGGAGTAATGTGTGTCGTTTAAGTCTCCCTACCAAAAAAATGGATGTACTTGCTATAGAGGGAGTGCTGCAGAGATTCATTAGCTTGATACCAGTGATGCCAGGACTGCCATAAAAAGCAAGATTTCTTCAGCCCGTCCTCTATTCACTAGAGCTTAAACAGATGTCAGGAGATCTGATTGAAACATATAAAGTTCTAATGGACTGAAATGCAGGGAGTATGTTTTCCCTTTTTGGAGAGTCTAGAATCAGGGGACATAGTCTCAAGATACAGGGTAGACCACTTAGGACTGAGATCAGGAAAAAGTTGTTCACTCAAAGGGTGGTGAAATGGTGGATTTTTTTTTAAATCACAGAAGGCTGTGAAGGCCAAGTCACTGAGATATTCAACAAAAAGATTTTTTTTTTAAGATATTAAAGGCATCGAGACATATGAGAAGAAAACAGGAATGTGGTATTGAGTTAAGGGATTAGCCATGATCGTATGAATGACTTGACAGGGCAGTTGGCTTATTCCTGCTCCTAGTTTCATTGATGTTTTTGAACTTTGAGCTGACTTCTTTATATGCTGCTAGGATGATCCACAACGAACAGCTGCAGTTCTACAAGATGACTATTATCTGACAGGAGACCGTGGGCGAATGGATGAGGATGGATATGTCTGGTTTCATGGAAGAACAGATGATATAATTTTATCAGCTGGGTATTGTGATCTAAATATCCACATTTTATTTTCTCAATGTCTTACTGTTACACAATTAAGAGTACATGGCTGGACTGCTATAGTTTACCATACAAAGAGAATATTTGGGTATTTATTAAGGTGCTAAATATTGATGATATTTTAAAATATGGCTTAAAAATCAAACTGTCAAATTCAAGTAAAGATTGATTGCTACTAAGACATGGGGTAAACACTTCTGCTGATTTAAACCTGACACACAGAAGTTCACCTCACACGGTAATCTATTAAACTTCGAGAGGCAAAGAACTATCCCAGAGGTCACTATTTAAAGTCCAACAGAGAACATTAAAACAACAGCTATTTACAACTCCTTTCTCTTAAACCTTTACCTCCCACTCGACACTACTGGTCTGATAAATTTAAGAGGGAATTTACGGCAAATCAACTTCAAACCCAGTTGTCATCTTCGGATGTTGAACTTTCTCTGTAGATTTTTCCAGGTCAGCTTTGGTCTTCTGCTGCACAAATTTCTTATGGACAGGTGCCTTCCAGAGAGCTATTCTGCTGACAGTCTTTATTTGTGGGTGCTGTTAACTGTTCAAAATGTCTGGTTTTATACCCCAAAATATCGGATCATTTCATTGGTTTGATGTCATCCCAAACAGTAAGTTCAAATTCAATTGGATTTTGGTATCTGGGGCATAATTTAAACTGACCGGCTGAACTTGAACTTAATTTTGTACCATGGCAACACAGCACCAGCTATTTGTATCAATCAAATGTTTCATTTTTAAATTGTTCAGCACATTGTGCTTTCAGTCCTTGCCTGCCTCCTCTCTCTCAAAGGTACAGTACACCTACACTTTCATAACAACTGCAATGACTGACGTACTTACTATTTCTGTAGGTAATAAGTTGCTGTATTTGAGATAATCAGTGAACAAGGCTGTACAATTTTAAATAGAACAATGACAAATGAACAACCTCAACACCAAACAGAGAGGTGTTGATTAGGTCCTTCATAGAATTTAGTGAGCAAAGTTAGAGCACATATAATAGGGAACAATAGACTAGCATGGATCAGGAATTGGTTTACAGATAGGAAACAGAGTGTGAGAATAAATGAGTCTTTTTCCTAGTGGCAGACAGTGACTAGTGGAGTAGCATAACACACAAAAATGACAAGAACATAATCATAGTACTAGTGGACAAGGTCAGAATGACATTATCATGGACAAAACCAAGTAGATTCAGAAAGCAGAAAAATGACTTGCAGATACCAATATCTACCTAGGGAGGGAGTGTGACCACATGCCACAGCTAACCAACAGAATAAACAACACACTACAGAGTCTACAAAAATAACAAACTAATAACCAAAAAGCAACAACACCCCAAGATTGTACAGATTAGCCAAAGTACTTAGACCAGACGTGCCACTTAGTCCCATAGAACTCCACCGCATAAACTGGCAAAAGAACTTCAACAAAAACTAAAACATCTTATCAATGGATCCAAACATGCCATACAATCATCACAGGAATTCGTAGACAACATCAAGAATATAAACATAGACAAGGATGAAGCAATGGTCTCATTTGATGTAACTGCACTGTTCACTTCAATTGACAAAACTCGAGCCAGACAGAAAATAGCCAACCTCCTGGACATGCAGAAGAGACAACATGACAGGGAACATTTCAACAAGGAGTGCATAGTCAAACACTATATAGGACAAACAGGCAGACAACTAGCAATTCACATTCACGAACACCAACTATCCACGATCAGTTGTCCCTAGTAGCTACACACACAGATGACAAGGACCACAAATTCGACTGGGACAACACAAGATCATAGGACAAGCCAAGCCGAGGACAGCCAGACATTTTCTAGAAGCATGGCACTCATCCATGGACTCCATCAGCAAGCAATAGACCCAGACCCCATATACCGGCCACGACAACAAATAACCAGAACCGGCAACCGGAAGCAGCAGGAATGGAACCAAATAATATCCGGAAGACACAGCAGCACTTCACAGGAGGCTGCGAAGCACTGAATGTCAACTAGACAGGGGGCAAAACATCTGCAAATCAACATCCCAGCTTGGCAAACATATCCACAACTACAACAAAAGGCACCCAAGCTACAAATCTTTACGCAAACCTTGAGTGACAATATAGAGTGCAACCTTTAAAGAGCTTTTAAATCCATAATTAATAGTTTTGTTGTACGTACTTGTGATGAGGGATGGGAGAAAAACAAGTGTGCAATAACTTATATAGCTGAATAGATCAAAAAAGTAAGTAGTTGAAAAGTGACCTTTGCTACTATGTAGATATGTATAGGAATAACCAAAGTTGAAACTATTTTCAACTGGAAAATCGATGCGATTTTCACACTGGAGCAGAAAAGTTTATTTTGCTTTGTAGTAAAGAAAGGGAAATATCAAAACAGAAAAATACATGACTCGATGCCCGGATTACTGGAGATCTATTCCATAGTCACAAAATTGTATCTGACACTGAAATACAAATTAAGCTTACAATGTTTTATTAGCTGTGCTGCAGTAGCTGCATAATGTACAAAGTATTCCTAAAATTTAATTCCTGGAGGAGATCATTCACTCAGGATGTTCTTGCATACCAACCAGCAGCATGTGTCAAGAGTGACAGCAGTAGAAAAACTGGGAGTAGGTCACAGGAGAGAGTGAAAATATATCCAGAAAAGTCTTAAAAATGTAAACTATCAAAAAATGTGAATCATGAATGAACATCATCCATTAATAATGCTTTAGAGAAGTTAATGATGCAAATAATGCAACTCAACATACTAAAATGTTACAGATATCGTATTGGACCACTTGAAGTCGAAAACGCACTGACAACACATCCAGCTGTGGCAGATTGTGCTGTGGTTGGCAGTCCTGATCCTATCAGAGGCGAGGTAACCTTAACAACAAGCTTGCTATTAAAAGGAAATTCTGCCACTGAATGAGAGTTTAAAACTAATCTGCAGATATCTTTAATGGGAATTACGACCTCACAAAATTGCATTTAAAATTTCCCCCAAAGTTTTCAACTAGGTGAGGCTTTTAGGCAGGAAGCTCAAAGCTCTATTTATGTTCTTACACATTTGGTGAAATATTAAGATCAGTAAACCAAACAAACTGCAACTGCTGGAAACCAGAAGCAGTAATAAAGATCTGAAACTGCACTAACCTCACCTTTATATCTCCTTTAAAAGATGTAGTGATTTAAAATTTGGATTTTAAAAAATACGCATTTTGTGGCAAAGTCAGCTACGTCATTTGCACAACACCTAACAGGTTTCTGAAGCAGGACGGTCACATTTTGAAAACTTGTATTTTTCCTGTTTGAATGACATTTCTTTGTTTTTAAGGTTGTGAAGGCATTTGTTGTTCAAAATGCTGCTTATACCTTGGCTGATCCTGACAAGTTAATCAAAGAATTACAAGATCATGTCAAGAAAGTCACAGCACCATATAAATACCCAAGGAAGGTTAGTATTTTACCTGACTTAATTTCCTGAAATAGAATTACAACTGTTAATAATAGCTTGTGTTCTTGCAAATTCAGTCATCGAGATGATAGGTGAATGATAGCAAGTCATCGTACTGTGTATTTTTATTATAGACCAGTTAAAAGGAATATCTGTCACCATGTTGAGATGTTATTTAATACTCATTTTTAAACCAATCACAGTTTCCTAACAAGAGGCAGATGATTTTGCCAAGTGTGATCTATGCCATGATATTCGTAAATTGCAGGCACTTTGGGGATCTATGTTAGCTGTTTGTCTTGTTTGCATGGCTCCCTTTGAACATTTAATTCAAACTTTGATTTGTCTGCAGTTTTAAACTACCGCATGAATATTCATACAGACAGCCATAAATCCATCACTGTAGAAAAATTCAATGGATCTTGCTTTATGTAAAACTTTCAGGACGGTCTTTTCAGTGCTTAGATGCAGGACCTTAGATAACCAAACTTACGGCAACGAGGTAGAAGTGCTCAGAAATGTGCACTAACAGGAACTACTTTTGTTTTCGGCACAGATTGAATTTGTGGACAGTCTGCCCAAGACCATAAGTGGGAAAGTCAAAAGAAATGTGCTACGAGAAAAAGAACAGGGACAAAGCTGAGACCGAAATCACCCTCATACAACATTGTAAAATGGAATCATCAAAAGAAAGCAACAATCTTAATTTGATTATTGAACTTAAATAATACAAGTAACATGGTTACGGATTAATACAAGTCATAACAGAGAATGGATTTTGTTCAAAATAGTGAAGGAAGAATTTATTGTGAATATGCAATGTCCTTTTATCTGCTCTTGAATATTTAAAAAAACAAGTCGGACAGCAACAGTTTTTCTATCCCAGGGAAAGTGTATACTTATTACAATCAAAGATTTCATATGTTGAACTATAGCTCATGTTTCAAGTGTCTAAATTTTACAATACGAAAATGTTCACATTGTAACTAACTGGGGAAGAAACATGTTAAATTCAAATATAATGGCCAAAGTATAACCACATTGAAGTTGGTTTTCAAGTAAAATTTGACACATCGATGTCTGAATTGAGAAAAAAAGGAGACCACCTTCTAAATTTATAAGTCATAGACAGTAATCTAGTGGTCAATTACTGGTGATGTGATCTATCAAGAAATACAGAGTTTAAGTCCAAAAGGCATTGCACCTAAATGTTGCAATTATATCTTCCACCAGAAATTCGCATTCAGAATATAGTCTACAGAATATATTTGAAGAAAAGGAAAGGGAGCGTAGCCCTTTTTGGGGCCAGTAACTCCACTCTCGCATATTGCAAAATTGAATAAATTTGGTAATTGTTGTAGACTAGTATTAGATAGGATAGAATCTCAGATCGTTCTCTAATGTATCTCAGTGTAGAAGTCCATTGCCTCTACTCAGTCAGACCCATCATTTGTGGCTGATGCCTAATCCCCTTTGAAACGGTATAGCAAATTGCACACAATGTTCAATGATAAAGCGCAAACAATTGGTGAAACACTGAGCGATAAACCAGACAGCATTTTGGAAGGGGACCCCCAACTTCAAGCCCACTCAGTTTCCAAGATTTCTAACATTAAAGACAGAAACATCCAGCCAATTTGGTTTACTTCACAGGACATCGATGAGCAGTTGAGTGGACTAGACTATGAGTCTTGCATACAGCCTAGTGCAAACATTTAAGATCTATGGACTATGACCTAAACAAGCTGTTCAGTTATGACTATGACAGAGAATACAGAGAAATTAAAATAGTTTAGGTAATTAAATTAGAAGATAATTTCATTGTTGCTCTACTAAGGCTTACATCTCTACAGGCAGATACACGGCAATGGAAATAAACTTCAATAAGTCAATTAAAGAAAAATAGAAGCATTCAACTGCACCACTTAAGACAGAAAATCACATTAGTGAATTTTCAATCATAATTCAAGCAAATTATCAGAATTTAACATTACAGCATCAGTTCCACAAAACAGCTTGCTCATTTGCTGTATTAGGGATTCCTGAAGATTTTAATGATGGACAACGTCAGCCTTTATTTCTGCATTTAGTGGGTTCCATCAGGAGATGTTTTCGTATCCACAGCAGTTCTTTAAGAACTACGACATGGCTTGATTGCTGCTAGCCAGATTTCCAAAATAAGTCTTCCATGATTTGAAAGTATTTTTAAATACAATTACAGGGAGAACCGGACTTGCTAAACTTCAAGGCCAGTGGTTTCCACAGATGATGAGCACTCCAGTGCTCTTTCATTTGCAGAGCTGACCTGTAGTCATTTACACACAAAAGGTACTCATAGTAAATGGAATAGTTTTTTAATATAAAGAAAATCTGGCATTCATAGCATCTTATACCCCTGAACATCAAAAAAGCACTTCACATAATGAATTGTGCAGAGCAGTTACTTTATAAAGAATATAAAAATACTATAAAAATAAAACTAAATGAAAACATATAAGATTACTGACAAAATGTGGGACATGAATGAAGTGGCATTCTCTTTAATGACACTTCTTTGGGAGAAGAGTAAAGACAGTATGGCATTCTTCCTAAAACAGTAAACATGATTTGGTTTCAGAATTGCTTAGCAAGTGATAAAGGTGTTGAAAATCCAACTGATGCCACACTTTCTGCCAATTTCAGCCCTAATTTTAATTGCACACTTGATTATGAATGGGTTTTGCATGTATTAAAATCTCACCCTTTGATCTCTATCAGAATTGGGTTTGTACATACGTTTTTGCTAGTTCCCTGTTATAATAGCACTCATTAAATAAAACATCCACTTCACAAACATAAGAATTTGAAATGTTTGTCATTATTTGATTTAAAATAAACGCACCACACATGGTACTCAACTATTAAAACTTTGAAGGAACATCTCAAGTCATATGGCCATAATTAACCAGGGTATTGGAATGCTACTAAAGAGAATGAAATGAAAAGGGAGAAAAAAAAACCACGCAGGAGTGGGGCACAAAAGCAGCAATGCTTGAAGGATATGTTAGCAGGACAATGTTGGATCCAACTGTGAGCCCCCCATAATCCTTCAATCAATTAGCCCTTCACACTTCAGGCTTATAGATGTACACAGACATTACACTGGACACTTTCAGAACACATACAAAAGAAGCTCGATGAAAAGTTTACACAAGTTACAAGAAGTTAAATCCATTTACATTTGATGCAAGTACTCAGAGATATTTTAGTTGAGTGCACTCAGAAACCTGATTACAACAGTTACCAAGCTATTTCATCCTTCCAATAGGCCAGACTGATTTGGGACATGATAAATCGAAGAAACTATAAAACACTCTAGACAAGACAGCTATATTGTGAGTTTCAAAAAGAAAATCGGAGGCCTTGATGTTTGCGTTGGGAAGAAGGAAAGGCTCCAGATGAAACAGTATCATAAGTATTAATAGACGAGGCTGATGAACTTCTCTCCTTCTTCAATACCCACTCCCATTTGAAGTACCCACAACCCTTGCTATTCTCTGCATTCCTTTTCCATACTGTGCAAGAATAGAAGGCTTTCCCTTGATTTGGGCCCACTTTCGACACAGTAAGCCTCTTAGCTCTCCGACCGCAGCCACATAGCGGAGGAGTGATCTTGTCACTACTCATTTGCTGAAGTACCTTGTGGGAATGGTTTGTTGGAGGAATAACTTTTGAAACTGGCTTATTATTTGAAGGTAGAGAGCTATTAGATGACAATTCTTTGTCTGAATATACAATAAATGATTGTCTTTTAGAAGCATGAAGCTTGAAAGGACTTGAATGTGTGTCTTTTCTTTTAACACCAATACGTAAAGAGTTATTTGATTTAGGGGACCGCACAAAATGTGTAGATTCAGTGCTTTCTCTGGAAGAGCTGGACTGAACTTTGGAAACCTTCATGTTAGGTACTTTGAAGATGGACTTACTTTCAGCTTGCTTCATAACTTCAGCTACATCATAGATGATTGTTTGAGGGCTCCTATAAATGACCTTCTGAGTCTTTCCAGCTTTTGAATGACCAGTCAATTTGTCATCTTTCTTGTGCTTTAGTGGTCCTCCAGCAACTGGACAATCTGTATTTTCCTCTTCAAGCACACTTGATGATTTACAATTTTGCTCTTGTTCCTCATAATCTATAGAATGCTCATTACCTGATAAAGGTAGTACAGCCACCTCTTCCCAATCTTGCCAGGGAGCCTCAGACTCTGGCAAGCTATCATCTAGGTCAGAAAAACTTGTAACAGACTCAACAGTAGTTGACACAAGCAACAAGTTATTTGGACTATCACTGGGTTTAGTTTCCACATTTCCCTTTGTGATCTGATTTTTAACATTGTTGATCAAATATAGTCCAGGTTTCTGTGCTTTGCAAACAGTGGAAGTAGAAAGTCCATTGATTAGAGTCCTGGGGGATATTAAACTCTTGTAGTGGATATTTACATCAGTGCAACTTTTGGAATCTACATTCTCCGTAAGATGGCTGGCAGATTTGGGACACGATGCCAAAGCCGGTTGTGTTTGCTTCACTAAGCTATTATGTTCACAGTTTGTCCTTGTATGTCTGATTTCAGCCTTTTCTACGTCAGAAGCATTTTTTGAAAATGAGCAAGTCGTGCTGCCAGTGCCTATACCTTTGGGACTTGCATGGGCGATTTTGCAATCTTCAAGAGAGTTTGCAGTAGGTCGTCTTACAATAGGATTCTTCATGGGTGAAACCTAATGAAAATGCCACAATTATGGTAATCACCTCCAGATTGTTTGATCCTGAACATTTAAAGGACCAAGTATCAAGATTACTTGAGTGAACCAAGTCATAAGTATCAAATATTTATCTTGTGTTACAGGTCCAACAGGGATGAAAGTCTGGAAGCTCACAAATGGCCACTCACCCTATTCAATGACTTGGTGATTTTCATGGTACAACCATCACAGATCATCTGCCAGGCAAGGTGAGCAGTGTTGCGGGCATCATCTAGGCCTGATTTGAACATGATGAGAAGTGAGAACAACACAGTAGAATAGAGTGAATAATTGGAATTTGCGATCTGCTTTTGGACACACAATTTATGTAAGACTTGCTTGCTGATTAATGCAAATTTAGACAATTTTAAAATTAAAATTGTAACTTTCCACAAATTGCTTTTGCTCATTGTGAATTTCAGAAGGTAGGCTTCATTATATGTGAATAAATCTTGCATTATATCAAGGAGATTCTACAGTACTTTAAGAAACCAATGATTTTCATTCATTTGGGAAAACTTTATTGATTGGAGTCAATTGCTGTTTCACTAAAAGAAAGGATTTTGATTAGATTAAGTGCGTTAAAAAACCACAAATTGCTAGATTCTTTTAATTTATGAAATGGATGATGCAGTTAATATGCTTTGAGCATATTGGGTTGAGGCTAATATATTGGATAGAAGAATGGTTGAAAGACAAAAAAGGGAGGAGGAATAAAAAAAAAAGTGTCATTTATAGATTAGCAGGCTGTTACTACTGGGATGTCACAAGAATCAGTGCTGGGGCCTCAGCTATTTATAATCTAAATCCATGACAACAATGAACACAGTATATCCAAGTTGGCTCGTAATATAAAACTGGGTGCCAAAATAAATTGTGAGAAGGACATAAAGTCTGCAAAGACTCAAGAGAGTGATTAAGAAGGTGGCAGAGGGAATACATTGTGGAAGAAATGTTAGGTTATTCACTTTGATAGGAAGAACTGAAAATATTTTTACTTTAACTTTTTTTTAATTACGGCAAAACTATTACCTATTGGTGCTCAGAAGGCCATTCTTATATGTGAAACAAGATAATTTCACAGATACAATAAGCCATTAGGAACGCAAATGATATGTGGGCATTTATTGCAGGGGTTTTGGAGTACAAGAATAAGGACATTTTCAACAATTGGATGGGGCTTTAATGCAACAATAGTTGATAGTTGTTTTGGTCTCTGTACCCAGTGAAAGATATATTCTCTTATACAGAGTTCAACAAAAATTCTTTGGTTGGTTCACAGAATGAACATTGAAACAGGAGTAGGCCATTAGTCTGGTCAGCTATAACAGAACGTGGTTGATCATTATCATTAAATGTCAATTTCTCCATGATATCCTCATTGCCTTGATAACATTAGCATTTAGAAATCAATCTTTGTCTTGAACAGCCTCAATCACTGAGCTTCCACTAACCTCCAGAGTAAAGAATCCCAAAGCTCCAAAATCCTTTTTTGGGTGATGATATTCCTCATCTCAGTTCTAGATGGCTTAACCCTAATTCTGAGATTATGTCCTCTCAAAAAGGGCAAATTCTTTCTACATCCAACCTGTCTAGTTCATTAAGTACCTTATAAGCTTCACCAAGATCACTTTTTTTTCTTCTAGATTGTAGAGTAAACAGACCCAGTCTCCTTAACCTCTCTTCATAGGACAGTATCACCACCTCAAGAATTAGTCTAGTAATCTTCTGCTACACTCCTTTTATAGCAAGTATATCTCTCTTCAGGCAAGGAGACCAAGCCTGTGCTCAATAGTCTCAGTGCAATCTCACCAAAGTTCTGTACACTTGAAGCAAGACATCTTCACTCCTTTACACAAATCCTTTTGTGATTAAAGCCATTTGCCTTCCTAATTACTTGTTACAGCTGCAGGTTGGCTTTCAGTAACATACAAAGAGAATCAACACAGGTTCCTTTGGACATCAACACTTCTCAATCTCTCTCACCATTTAAGAACTACTCTGCACCTCTGTTCCTCTTAGTAAATATTTACCATCTACCACATCCTTGTCTACGCAGTCAGCCTATTCAAATTCCATTGAAGCCTCTTTGTATCCACCTCACAACTGAAATTCCTCTCTAGTTTTATGACATCTGCAAACTTGTAAATGTTCATTCAGTCCTCATCACCAAATCAAATCATTGATTGATAGAGGGTTGTCCTGGGGAAATCCATATTGTCTAAAGTATTGAGAGACGAGAACAAAGAACAAAGAAAATTTGCAGCTCAGGAACAGGCTCCTCGGCCCTCCAAGTCTGTGCCGATCCAAATCCAATGTTTAAACCTATCGCCCAATTCCTAAGGATCTGTATCCCTCTGCTCCGCACCTACTCATGCATCTGTCCAGACGCACCTTAAATGAATTTACTGTGCCTGCCTCTACTACCTCTGCTGGCAACCCGTTCCGGGCACCAACTGCCCTCTGTGTAAAGCACTTGCCGCGTGTATCCCCCTTAAACTTTTCTCCTCTCACCTTGAACGCATGACCTCTCGTTATTGAATCCTTCACTCTGGGAAAAAGCTCATCTCTATCTACCTTGTCTACACTCTTCATGATTTTATAGACCTCCATCAGGTCCACTCTCAATCTCTTTCTCTAATGAAAATAACCTACACAATCTCTTTTCAAAGCTAGCATCTTCCATACCAGGTAACATCTCATAAACCTTCTCTGCACTCTCTCCAAAGCGTCTACATCCTTTTGGTAATATGGCAACCGGAACTGTACACAGTTATCTAAATGCAGCCGAACCAAAGTCTTGTACAATTTTAACATGAGCTGCCAGCTCTTATATTCAGTACCCCATCCGATGAAGGCAAGCATACCATATGCCTTCTTGACCACTCTATCCACCTGTGCAGCCACCTTCAGGGCATAATGGACTTGAACACTCAGATCTCTCTGCTCATCAACTTTTCCCAAGGCTCTTCCATTTACAGTATAGTTCGCTCTAGAATTAGACCTTCCAAAATGTATCACCTCACATTTGCCTGGATTGAACTCCATCTGCCACTTCTCTGCCCAACTCTCCAGTCTATATATATATATATATATATATATATATTCTCCTGTACTCGTTAACAGTCCCCTAGGCTTTCTGCTACTCCACCAATCTTGGTGCCATCTGCAAATGTACTGATCAGACTACCAATGCCTTCTTCCAGATCACTTACGTATATCACATACAACAATGGCCCCAGCACTGATCCCTGTGGAATACCATTGGTCACCTTTCTCCACGTCGATAAACTCCCTTCAACTACTACTCTGTGTCTCCTGTTGCTCAGTCAGTTCTTTATCCACCTAGCTAGAATACCCTTGTGGGCGGCATGGTGGCACAGTGGTTAGCACTGTTGCCTCACAGCGCCAGAGACCCGGGTTCAATTCCCGCCTCAGGCGACTGACTGTGTGGAGTTTGCACGTTCTCCCAGTGTCTGCGTGGGTTTCCTCCGGGTGCTCCGGTTGCCTCCCACAATCCAAAAAATGTGCAGGTTAGGCAAATTGGCCATGCTAAATTGCCCGTAGTGTTAGGTGAAGGGGTAAATGTAGGGGAATGGGTCTGGGTGGGTTACGCTTCGGCGGGTTGGTGTGGACTTGTTGGGCCGAAGGGCCTGTTTCCACACTGTAAGTAATCTAATCTAAACCCTGCACACCATCTCCATGAGATGTGCTCTTACTGAAACATACAAGATGCTGACCAACTATTTCCCCTAGCTAGAGACTCTAGAACTAGAAGGCATAGTTCTCAGTAAGAGGCTTGCCATTTAAGACTGAAAAGAGAATTACTTCCATTCAGAGAGTTGTAAGTCTTTAGACTTGCTCACTCCAGACTGCCTACTCCCATTTCTTACATGACAGTCAAAGAATAAGAAAGAGAGAATGAAAGCAGAAAGAAAGAGCGAGAGAAAGAAAGATAAGAGAATAATAGTTTAAAAAAGTGATAATGGAGAAACTAAGGGTAAAGATGCAGGACACCCATATTTTGAGCACATGGAGACACTTTACTCCTTTAAGTGCTATCAATTAGATGATTTGTTTAAAGGTTTTCTCAAGAATAAAAAGAGTCACTTATGAAATTAGGGTCATGGGTCAGGTGAAAAACTGTATACTTGTAATATTTCACTTTTTAAATAATCCTAAACTGAAAAAAGATAGACTTCTAATTTCCTCCTTCACCAAATAGCTGTTAGAAATTTATGAAAGGGCAGAAGACTCTGGAACTCTCTTCCCTTAAAAAAACTGAGTGTGGAACACAATTGAAAATTACAAAACTGAGTAATATAGTTTCAATAGGAAAATACACAGTTTATATAACCAAAATGGCCAAAGGAGTTATGATGAAGATTAGTATGATATAATTAAATGGTGGATCAGATTCAAGGCGTTAAATGGCCCAGGCCTGTTCTGTTCCTGTTCCTATAAAGCCAAACACAACTACCAAGACAATGCAACACGAACTACTTACCAGAATGTTCACGTCCTAAAAACATTATGCCCAGGTCCTGCAAAGCTCCATTCAGACCTTTTGGCTTTCGGCCATAGAATACCTGCCATACAAACAAGTCATGTAAGACTAGTCATTACAGAAAACGTAAATATGTTAATCTGAGCTATAGCCAATGGTCATGGAACAACATAAATGCATAATTTGCTAAGCACGAACATTTTGAAAAATTGTAGAATTGACCTGATTGCTGTTCCATCAGCATATACTCTTGAATGTTTTATTCATACACTTAACTGAGATCTAAACTTTAACTTTGCACAAGCCAATTTTGTCCAGTTTTGTTTAACTCGAGATCAACCTAATTTTTTAATATCATTTTCAGATAGGAATGGAGGTGGAGGGAACAAAAGTTAAACTTGAAATCACCAGAGGTCAGGGTTATCTTTAAGAACAGAGTTTAAACGTTCAGCAAGTGTCCACTAAGCAGTAATCTATCCCTCCAATCTACATTAATCCAGTATGCAGCAATTACCACAAAAGAAGAATTGTTGACTGAATTGGGGGGAATGTGTGGCAATCTGGACAATGGTGTGGGAAATTTTACAGCACAAATGGCGGGCCGAGAAACACACTGGCTGTGCCACTTGGACCAATTCCTCTGTGACCAACTGAGCTCTCAATCTTTATCTGCTACTTAAAGTTCAATACAAATTTCAGAATCTGTGTTTTAATTTTATGTTGGTCAGGATATCGCATCAAAGAGCCTCAAAATCCAGCTAGTTCCTCAATTTTAGCTGCTTGTGTCATAGGGCGAGGCAAATAGGAAACTAAAGTGCACTGGAGTGGAAACCATTAATTATCCCAATGCTTGACAAATACTAGGTTGTAGAATTTGCCTAATTTCTTTGCCTTTTCCATATTGCTGTGTTATTCTAGTCAATTCTGCTTCACTTCAGACCAGGGATATAAATTTGCTTTCCACCAAACCACCTCTATTTTTTCTCTCCTTTCTCAGTTTGGTTGGTGGGCCTCTGGTGAGTCTTTTACTGTACACACATGGTCTTATGTCTTTCTAACAGCTATCTGTTTCACTAATAACATTTTTTATATCAATCTCCTTAACAGTTTTACGTGATGCAATTCATTAATCATTCAACTAATTTACACCTTCTTGATGATTTTAGTAACTGTTGATTATTTTTTCCTTCCCTAAACACATTTAAACTAGATTGAGCATATACTTTAATTCCTAAAACTAAAAATTAGCATGGAAAATGGGAATAAATGTAGCTGAAGCCTAGTATGCAAAGATATTGGACTATACCCTTTCCAAACTGTGTGCATACCTTATAGGTTTTTCGAAGGTCAATCCAGCTGTTCAGAACAGCCGGTTTTCTAATATCTTTCCTTTTACATTCATAGTGCAAGCACACTCCTAGATCCCAGTCTACAGACATCAAAAGGAATGTGGTTAAATATAGCATATAAAATTCTGATTCAAACCCACATAGTAGAATTCGTACATAAATTCCAAGGGCAGAAAGTGAAAGGTCACAAGATGAAATATCACAAAAATAGTGTCAATGTAAAGGTTACATGCAACGCGAAATTGTTGATTTGATTTGAAATGATACATACTTTTTTAAATTGAGCACAATCATGTTGATTGCTGTGTATACAGGAAAACAAAATCAATGCAGGAGAGGTGTAATTGCTTTTCAAACAGAATAAATAGTAATCAATGTATTTTTTCGCTTTTGTAGGTTATGTTCAGTTCCAGTAAAGCTCCTCAATGTTTAAATGAAATAAGTGGCTTACATTGATTAGCACCATACCTGACCACGTTACAAAAGCACAAGGTCTTAATTCGAGGCCACATAGCTGAGACATATCATTAGCGAAAACAATGTTCTTCTCTTGCTGAAGCTTCAGAATCCAGCGGGAAAACTGCGACAAGCATATTGCAAGAGGAACTCCAGCTTCAACCTGCCACTGGAAACATTAAAGATAACAGTGAACACACTTAGTTCCAAAACTTTCAATAATCACATTCTACAACTGCACACCAGACAGAAATCTCAGGATCTTAGTATATTGCAAATCATATTGAAAATAGCTCATTTATTAAAGTAGTACTCTGAAAATTATTGGCTTTTAACAGCCCAGGTGTACAGGCCATTCAGCCCTCAAGTCAGTTCTGCTACTAAATTAGATCAGTGATCTGTACTTCAATTGCCTTTACTTAACACCATATCCCTCAATACCCTTACTTAACAAAATCAATGACTGAACCTTGCTCATCATGCAATGATGTAGTATCTGAATCAACTTGATTCAGAGGAATGGTGACCTGGTGAAATAAGTTCCAAACTTTAAAAAATAACACTAAGCATTTTTCTAACTCAGCTTTTTGCTGGCTAGGCCACATAGGTTTGCATTAGAAAAGATGAGTTTTATTGGGGCATCAGCAATTTTTTAAAAATTGTCTTGCTGAGAGAAATAAGGATACTTGCTTGTGAAGCTTTTTATCTCACATTCATCAGGACAGTGTCACAAGAACACCAACCTCAAAGAGAACAACACTTTAAGCTCTTATCAGAGTTGGTTCCTTTGAGATTCGATATTCTTATGATTCTGTCCTGATGAACAAAGCAAGAGAAATTTAACAGTACTTCTCCCTTCCTCAGCAAAGGTCTTCTACACCACCAAGCAGCAAGTTACGAAAATGTAGAATGAGCCTATGTAGGCTGCAACATTTCAACAAAAAAGTCATGTCTTCGTCACAGATACTTTAGCCCCATATTGTACTAAATACCTGCTTAATGCCAGTTAGCTCCATGCAGAACCCAGCCAGGAGTGGATGCTCTTGAGGCTGAACATAGGTGTGAAATTCAAGCTCAATCTCTCCATTGGAAGTATTGAGCAGCACTGCTGGAAATTCAACTAGATTATAGAAAAATAAAGAAAACCACTTCAAAATCACCAACATAGCATCCAAGACATACTTAAAAGCAAAGATTTCCTTTCACAATTTTAAGCATGTTTGATATCAATTCAGATATCATAACCTCACATAATTTCTTCAAAGTAGCAAAGAGCAGTATTAATCAAAACTTGACAGAGAGCAAGCCACAGAAGGAGGTATCAGGACAGATCGTTAAGAGCTTGGTCAAGGAGCAACTTAAAGAGCAGAGACAGGGGCTGGGAATTGAACCAGTTTAGAGAAGGAATTCTAGAGCTTAAGGCTACATGGTTGAAGGCATGGCAACTAATGGTGGAGAGATTAAAATCAAGGACATGCAAGAGGACAGAAATGGAGAAGCAACTTTTTCACACAGAGGGAGACATGAGAAGAGCATGTACTCACCTCCCCTTTTACTAAATCATAAAACTTCTCAAACCTCTTACCCTTCTTCCAGGTTGCACGTTTTTCCTTTGAGAAATGTGACTAATCTCACAGAATTTACAATACAATAGAAGCTCCTTCAATATACTTGATAAAGTAATGGCAAACTAGTGTAGACTTATACTCACTTATTTCTGGACTGTAGCGAGTCCTCCCATCTTTCCAGCAAGTGGATTCAAAGTCAATAATAATTAAATATGAGAAAAACTGATCTGCAAAGTAGAAAGAGTTAGCATCCAGCTTAGTTTTCACAAAGAACCGACATACCTATATTACCGTGGCACAGTGGTTAGCACTGCTGCCTCACAGCGCCAGAGACCAGGGTTCAATCCCGACTCGGGCGACTGACTGTGTGGAGTTTGCACATTCTCCCCGTGTCTGCGTGGGTTTCCTCCGGGTGCTCCGGTTTCCTCCCACAGTCCAAAGATGTGCAGGTCAGGTGAATTGGCCATGCTAAATTGCCCGTGGTGTTAGGTAAGGGGTAAATGTAGGGGTATGGGTGGGTTGCGCTTCGGCGGGGCGGTGTGGACTTGTTGGGCCGAAGGGCCTGTTTCCACACTGTAAGTAATCTAATCTAATCTAATCTCATCTATCTGGGGTCTGCTGCATAGTTTTGATGTTTAGGTCCTAAGGTGGAATGGTATGTATCCCACGCTGTAGGTTAGATAATATGCTCAGATACTTTAGTGGCAAAGTATCCATAAAAAAGCACGTTAGAACAAAATCAGATGACAATTGAAGAAACTTTCCAGTAGAGTAATAAAGATGTACAGTACAGAAATAGATCCATACACGTACCCCCTCTGGGTGAAAAAGTTGCCACTTAGGTCACTTTCATATCTTTCCCCTCTCACCCGAAACCTGTGCCCTCGAGTTCTGCACTCCCCCACTCCAGGGAAAGGACTCTGTCTATTTACCCTATCCATGCGCCTAATGATTTTATAAACCTCTATAAGGTCACCCCTCAAAGCTCCAAGGAAAACAGAACCAGCCTATTCAGCCTCTCCCTATAGCTCAAACCTTTCAACCCTGGCAACATCCTTGTAAATTTTTCCTGAACCCTTTCAAGTTTCACAACATCCTTCTGATAGGAAGGAGCCCAGAATTGCACGCAATATTCCAAAAGTAGCCTAACCAACATCTTGTACAGCCGCAATATGACCTCCCAACTCCTATACTCAATACTCAAACAATTTATGTAAATCTCTATTTCCAGCTTTGTGGAACTGGTTAAATAATCTTAAAAAGCCATAGGAAAAGACTCTCTATCGATACAGTTGTTTTCAAGATTTGTTCTGCTTCTAAAACTGTATACCATATCCTTGCATTTAAAAATATAAAGAGACCTAGGATAAATTTGTTCCAATTAAATTTCCACGCCACATTTACATTTAGAAGTGCACATGTAAACTTGTCACATTGTACCAACACCTTGCTGTCAGTGGAGATGAAGCATCACCATTACAAAGGGGTACAAATAGGAGAGTTTGAGTTTGACTATGAACTTTCTATTATAAAGTAGATTAGATTAGATTCCCTACAGTGTGGAAACAGACCCTTCGGCCCAACCAGTCCACACCGACTCTCCGAAGAGTAACCCACCCAGACCCAACTCCCTCTAACTAAGGCACCTAACACTATGGGCAATTTAGCATGGCAAATTCACCAGACCTGCACGTCTTTGGACTGTGGGAGGAAACCGGAGCACTCGGAGGAAACCCATGCAGACACGGGGAGAATGTGCAAACTCCTCACAGACAGTTGCCCAAGGCTGGAATCGAACCTGGGACCCTGGTGCTGTGAGGTAGCAGTGCTAACCACTGAACCACTGTGGAGATAGGAATTTATAAATGAACATATAAAAATAAGTAGAAAGTGTATAGTTTTAAATTAGGATCCGAATTACATCTTTACATCCAAATCCAAATCCAAATCTTCTCTGCCCTGTAACACAGCTTCAGCTGAGAACTGCTTGACCTTGACTCAAAATATAGAATAAACATCACATGGTACTTACTGGATTTGGGTTTTTTGTTGACCTCAGGAGATGGTGACGAGTGTTTTCTAATTATACCAAGTTGCCTGGACAAAATACAGGAAAGATTACATGAGCAAACCAGCTATGTTAAAATACTAACAATGTTGGTTAACTCCAATCATCAATCCCAATAAACATGAAAGGTCAAGTTGTTAAACCGTGCATCAATTTTTAAACTGTACATTATTTTAAATAGAATTGCAAGATAAACTAATCTTGACCAACTGTGGACATTACAAACAATAAATGTCTCAATCAAATTGTTGCAGTTTGCTAATATCATGCCATTGAGAGAAACAAGTGGTGGGTACCAATTGTCTTTGAGCACATATGAATAAGGGATAGCTAGATCACTAGGATTGTGTGATGAGAACTTTAAGACTCAAACTCTTCTCCCTCCTGCCATCTGGCAGAAGATGCCAGAACATACGGTCTATCATGGCCAGACTGTGCAACAGGTTCTTCCCCCAAGCCATCAGGCTCCTTAACACATTATAATCAGACCCTTTACCATCTAAAATTCTTTTGTATTGCTGCTAGAAAAATGTATATGATTCATTATTCTTCTGTTACACCGTAAGTTGCATGTTTTGCACTTCATGCTGTGTACGATTGTGTAGTTTGTGCTGTCAATGTAGCACCCTCGGTACTGGAGGAACACAGTCTCGTTTTTACTGTATCAGTTGTATATGGTAGAAATGACAAATAAAAGCTACTCTTAACTATTCTATTCTCTAAATAAACTCTTCCCACAAAGAAAAGTCAGTATCTTGGACTGGCATGGAATTTATTAACACTGGAAACTGAAACCTATGTATGACTCCTGGCAATCAAGTAAGCAGTATGCATCAAATTCTAAACTACTGACCAAATACATTTGCAAAAACAAAAATATTATGAAAATATTAAACTGCCACTCCTCACCTAACATATACTTCTTTCACAAGAAATTAATCGAGAGTAGGAATTCAGATCTCACCACATTTATTGCCAAAGCTCACCTCATTCAGAGTAAAACTGCAATCAAAAGGTGAGAACTGTCAGCAAATTTATGCTTTTTATTCATAATATGCAAGAATCATGCAACATTCCTGTCCAACTATCTTTGAATGTTTTTGAATATCCTAATAAATATCTATAATAAAGAGTCACAATGTCCAAATTTCAACAAGTCACCAAGGCTCCTTCGAAACCTTTTACCTCTGCCATCTGGATGAGCAAAAGCAGCAGATGCATGAGAATACTATCTGCAACTTCCCCTTCAAGTCCCACGTCATTCTGACCTGGCAAAATATCCTTCATTGTTGTCAGAACTCTGTCCAGAATAGCACTAAGTGCATTTACACTACACAGGCTACAACAGCTTAGGAAGGCAGCTAACCACCTCTTTCTAAAGGAAATTAGGGAAAAGAAATAAATGCCGGTCTTGTCAGCAGTGTTCACATTTGGGATGCACAAAAAAGAAAAAAACTAATCATCCTTGGGTCTATCTTCTTTTAAAAATTAACATTATCAAAGGCACTCCAACGTCTTATGGTACACTTTAATGTCAAAGATACTTTAGTGTCAAAGATACTTTCAAAATACCTGCTGTTGTTACAGAATCTTTATAAGTAAAGGGCAGATACCACCTCAGCTTTCTTGCTACCTCCCTCCTTTCCTCCCAGAACCATGACCTATCCCACCAGCCTCCATATTTGATGGATGACCCACCACCATTTCTGCCACCCACAGCGTGACACAATGATTAAATTATTCCCCTCCCCCTTCAATATTAAAAAAAGCAGCCCCTCGAAAACACCTTGAGGAAATACCCTTCTCTTCAACATACACAGAGTGGGATAACTGCCTTTCTAACTCCTCCCCAAACAAGAAACACACCTTCACCGTGAAACTGCAATTTCCTTGAACTATTTTCAGTTTAGTAAACTTCTCACAAAGTGATTTAAACTGTAATGGAGAGATCAAATGCACCTCCTGATCAGTCCACAAACCCGTAATCTCAGATTGTGGTCACTTGCTGATTTAACCTCCACTCCCACATTACTCCCACACTACCCCTTCTGCCCCATGGCCTGCAGCAGCTTTCCAGTGGTGTTTCAGGAACAGAATGTCATCTTTGCAGTTCTCTGGACACACAGCAGAGTTCATTATTTCAAACCATAACCTCTTTTGCAGTTTTTACATATGCTTTTGCTGCTTCTGGTTTAACTCGTTTGTTTATTTCTCTTTTTGGTTTGATGTTAAACAACAGTTATTCCTCATTCTGACTTTTAGTCAGGACCTTTGATCCTTTTACAAGCCCTCAACCAGAAAGCCTATTGTCACTGAATCTCTTGTACCCAAAACCTGTCAAAGACCTTACGGTTGATCTTCCTTTCATTTACCGTTCTCGGTTTTAACCAAACTGAAACATTAATTATGTTGCTCTCTCTGACGATGCTCTTGAACTTTTCCAGATTGTTTTAATACCTACTTAGCAAGTAACTTCGTTGTCATTATCCAGTGAGCACAGTGAAAACCAAGGCTGGGAATTTATTATTGAAGCACCTGCACTAAAAATGACGTTAAAAAACATCTAATGGATAGAAATTATTCGGTTTAACAGCAGCTTGAAAATTGGATTCAAATCTACCGCCACTACAATGTCGTCATAACCGCCATCACATCGATGTGATCGAGGCTGCTGTAGTCATGCCTGATGGGGGCGGAGCTGATAGTAGGCGGGGCTTGATTGAGTAGTGCGAGATCTCATTGAGGCGGCTCCGTGAAGGGGTGGGGTCTAAGGGAGGGGTGGGGCTTCGTGGCGATGGGTAGGGCTATCGATAGTGAGTGTATCGAGTGCATGGACGTTTCGCGCTCTGCCGGTTAAGTCTTTCCCCTGGTGTGGGCTCCCAGGCTCTGGGTGGATCAGGGACATCCCGGGTAGGGGAATCGTGTTAGTTTATACCCGCCGCGGTTTTCTCTTTTCCCTGATTTGGCTACTGAGGGATCGCATTGCTCCGGCCTGGTCACGTGGCGTGAATGTCCCCTTTCTCCATGGCCTGGCCTGGCCACATGGTGTCAGTTCAATGCCCCCTCTGTCCCTGACCCGGCAGTGTAAATATCTGTCTCATTTAACAGGCAATGACCCCCCCAGACTGCTTTCCATTAACCAGTTATTGGCCTCCTATAATAAGCAGGTAGCCTCTCTGCACTTGTCCATGAGAGCTTTGAGTACAGACAAGTGGCATCACAGCCAAGACAGAACCTGGTGTGTGTAGAGTTTCTGTAAAGACCCTGGAATGGGTTGTCAGAATCCATGGGAATTTATCATCTCTCACACTGGGGCACAATTGTAACATCTCAGCAGCAGTCCTAACTAAATTAATTTCTTTTATTTACTCTTGAGACATGGATGCTACTGGCTGACGAGTATTTATTTTGAGATTGAAGTAGTGTCCTTTCAGTCTGTGTGGTCACGGTGTAGCATCTGAATCATTAAGATTGCATTGAGATTGATGGATGAATAGCTATAGTATATTTCTGGTGTTGGCTTTCTCACTGATAGCTGAATCCATTGTTAAATATTGGGATTCAAAGAAGGGGCATCCTTTTGCATTGTATACCACATTCCAACATGACTTCACATCTTAAAAAAAGGATTACTTTAATAATTCCAGTTCTGATATGTTAGTCTTGCCATCACAAAACATATGTCTATCAGAATTTATTAGACTTATTTAGTAATCATTTTTCCTCATTAACCAGCTCACCAACATGATTGTTTTTTGTTATTTTGACAAATATTCAGCCTTATATTGCCAAATCTGTCATGAGTTAGATGGTTGAGGGATTGCTGTGCTAATAATATGCCATCTTTCAGAAAAGCTGCTAAGTTTCTGTCAGTGCTGTTAGATGTACATAAAAGATTCCATGGCACTATTTTGAAATTCAATAGGGGAGTTCTCCTTGTCCATCAATCCATCCAACCTCATATAAAAGTTTGTCATTTAGATTAATGATTTCAATGAGAATATATGAGGCATGGTTAGTAAGTTTGCACATTTCACCAAAATTGGTGGTATAGTGAACAGTGAAGAAGGTTATCTAAGATTACAAAGAGATCTTGATCAATTGGACCAATGGGCTGAGGAGTAGCAGTTGGAGTTTAGTTTGGATAGATGTGAGGTATTGCATTTTAGTAATACAAACAAAAACAGGGCTTCTACAATTAACGGTAGGGCCCTGGGTAATGTTGTAGAACAGAGAGACGTAGGGGTTCAGGTACATATTTCTTTGAAATTTGCATCACAGGTAGGGTGTTTAAGAAGGTGTTTAGCACATTTGCATTTGTTGCTCAGACCTTTGAGCATAGGAATTGGCACATCATGTTGAGATTGTATGGGACATTCGTGAGGCCTCTTTTTGAGTACTGTGTGCAGTTCTGGTCTACCTGTTATTAGAAGGATAATTGTTATTGGAGAGGATTGAGAAACAATTCACCAGGATGTTGCTTGGAATGGAAGCTTGAGATGTAAAAATAGACCGGAAAGATTGGAACTTTTTTCACTGGAGCATAGGAGTTTCGGGGTGACTTTTTTGATGTTTATACAATCATGAGGATCATCAATATGTTAAATAACAAGGGTCTTTTCCCTAGGGTGGACAAGTTAAAAACAAAGGGCATATTTTTCCAGTGATAGGAAAAAGATTTAAAAAGGACATTAAGAGCAACTTTTGTACAAAGAAAGTGATTTGTGTATGGAATGAACTTTCGCAGAAAGTGATGGATGCACGTTCAGTTACAATATTTAAAATGCATTTATATAGGTTCATGAGCAGGAACAGTTTGGAGGGATATGGGCCGAGCACAGGTAGGTGGGACTGGTTTCATTTGGGAAAATGGTCAGTGTGGAGTGGTTAGACTAAAGGATCTGTTTCCATGCTGTACGATTCTGACATTGCTGCTCATTGGAGCATCCTTTATCCAAATTAACTGTCACATTTCGTATGTTACAACAGTCAGAACTGGCTCTACAATAGAGTTATTCTCAGCGACAGAAAGTAGTTGAGACCAAAGCATTAACTGATTACATGAAGGAGTTAGATATAGTTCTTAGGGGAGAAAGTGAGGACTGCAGATGCTGGAGATCAGAGCTGAAAATGTGTTGCTGGAAAAGCGCAGCAGGTCAGGCAGCATCCAGGGTACAGGAGAATCGACGTTTCGGGCATAAGTCCGAATTGAAATTCCTGAAGAAGGGCTTATGCCCGAAACGTTGATTCTCCTCTTCCCTGGATGCTGCCTGACCTGCTGCGCTTTTCCAGCAACACATTTTCAGCATAGTTCTTAGGGCTAAAGGTATTAAAGGGAATGGGGAAAAAGCAGGTACAGGGTACTTAGTTGGATGATTTGTGTGATCATATTGAATAGCAGAGCATTCTCAAAGGGCTGAATGGCCTACTCCTGCTCTCACCTTCTTTGTTTCTGGTTTTGTGTGAACATAGCAAAATATCATTAACACAAGTGAGGAATGATGCAAATGACAGAAAAGGTGTAAAGCTCAGTGGAATTGAGAGAGACTGAGTGTGATTTGCCCCACAACGAAAGGAGCTATTCCCCCCCCACCAGGATGGCTCTGACAGCAGTGACCACACTTCAAAAGGATTTCATTGGCTACGAACTGGTTTAAGTTGTTTTGAGGCAATGACAGGCACTATATATAAATGCAAATCTTTCAAAATATTCATGTCAGATAATTGAGAGACATCAATTCTTATCATTCTATTGTGATGATAGGGAGAGCATGAAGAAGTGAGAGTGTAAAATTGAAATACAGAGGATGCTGGAAATCTGAAGCAAAAACAAAAAATGCTGAAAGAACTAAGCAGGTTTGGTACCGTTTATGGAGAGAGAAATAGAGTGAACATTCCGAATCCAGTATGACTTTTCTTTGGAACAGTTCCGAACAAGAGTCATTCTGAATTTGAGTGAGTGTAAGTTAATAAGAAATGACTGAAACTGCTCAAGTTTGGAAAGGAATACTGTTATGTTTATTGGAATCATTGTAAATTGTAAGGTTTGCACATATCAACTGCTTATTTTTTATCGGGATTACTTTATTAATATATTGAGATCGTATTACAAAAAATATCAGAACATGCATTAATGTGGCACCTTTTACAAAGTAAGATGTCTCAAGCAATAATATTAGTGAGTTATAATCAATCCAGTGAGATATTACTTCTGAAATTAAGGATTGTCATTCTAGGACAGAGATAAAACTGTTTCTCTTGGAGATTTGTGCAACTATGGAACTCTCCCTCAGAAGGTGGAGTCATTGAACACTTTTAATATTTTACAATATAGTGTCAATATGATATCCATAAAATAAATCTGCTAGAACATAAGCAATTGAAGTGTTTGTACCTTATGATGATCCCAATGAACATATCAGTATTCCCTTTCAAGTTTGAATACTTTCAGTCATTTCTTATCAACTTTTAAGGCAGAAATAAATATATCCTTGTTAGATAAGGGAATGAAAGTTATTGGTGGTAGACAGGAATGTGGAATGCAGAACACAAACAAATCAGCAAAGATTTTATTGAATGATGAGCAGGTGTGAATAGCCACATGGTCTACTTATGCTCCTAATTTGTGTGTTCTTTTGTATGACACTAGAGTCATAGAAATGTACAACATGGAAACAGACCCTTTGGTCCAACTCGTCCTAACCTAATCTAGTCCCATTTGCCAGCACCTAGCCCATATCCTTGTAAGCCCTTCCTATTCACATACCGATCCAACTGTTTTTTAAATGCTGTAATTGTACCAGCCTCCACCACTTCCTCTGGAAGTTCATTCTATACACGCACCACCCTCTGTGTGAAAAAGTTGCCCCTCAGGTCCCTTTTATATCCTTCCCCTCTCACTCTAAACCTATGCCCTCTAGTTCTGGACTCCCCAACCCCAGGGAAAATACCTTGTCTATTTATCTTATCCATGCCCCTCATGATTTTATGAACCTCTATAAGGTCACCCCTCAGCCTCCGACGCTCCAGGGAAAACAGCCCTAGCCTATTCAGCTTCTCTGTATAGCTCAAATCCTCCAACCCTGGCAACATCCTTGTAAGTCTTTTCTGAACCCTTTCATGTTTCACAACATCCTTCCAATAGGAAGGAGACCAAAATTGCACGCAATATTCCAACAGTGGCCTAACCAGTGACCTGTACAGCTGCAATATAACCTCCCAACTCCTGTACTCAATGCTCTGACCAATAAAGGAAAGTATATCAAATGCCTTCTTCAGTATCCTATTTACCTGCAACTCTCAAGGAACTATGAACCTCCATTCCAAGGTCTCTTTGTTCAGCAACACACCCCAGGACCTTACCATTAAGTATATAAGTCCTGCTCTGATTTGCTTTTCCAAAATGCAGCGCCTTGCATTTATCTAAACTCCATCCGCCACTCCTCAGCCCATTGACCCATCTGATCATGATCCTGTTGTACTGTGTGGTAACCGTCTTCGCTGTCCACTAAACCTCCAATTTTGGTGTCATCTGCAAAATTACTAACTAATACCTCTTATAGTCACATCCAAATAATTTATATAAATGAAGAAAAGTAATGGACCCAGCACCGATCCTTGTGGCACTCCACTGTTCACAGGCCTCCAGTCTGTAAAGCAACCTTCCAACATCAGCCTTTGTCTTCTACCTTCGAGCCAGTTCTGTATCCAAAAGGCTAACCTTGCTAACCAATCCATCATGAGGAACCTTGTCGAACGCCTTACTGAAGTCCATATAGATAACATCCACTGCTCTGCCCTCATCAATTGTCTTTGTTATTTCTTCAGAAAATTCAATCAAGTTAGTGAGTCATGATTTCCCACATGCAAAGCCATGCCGACTATCTCTATTCAGTCCTTGCCTTTCCAAACTCATGTAAATTCTGTCCCTAAGGATTCCCTCCAACAACTTTCCCACCACCGACGGCAGGCTCACCTGTCTATTGTTCCCTGGCTTTCCTTACCACCCTTCTTTAGTAGTGGCACCACGTTAGCCATTTAACTGGCTTATTTACAGTAAGTGAAATTGATAAATATTTGTTTTAATATTAGTCACTAACATATTTTGTTTTACCTTTTACAGATACAAGGAATTTTAAAAACAAATACATAAATGTGATGGGCTGCCAACCAGACGAGTGGATCCTTTCTTTGTAGTTAAGCTGCTGGCAGTATTGTTATTTCTTCCTATTGTTGCAATTGTAAGATTCATCAGATGGCTAATAATGCCAAAAGACCGTGTAAACGAAAGAGAGCAGGAGAGAATGGTACAGAGGAAATAAAGAAGAAGGCAGCCAAAATCCAAAATAGGACCACTGTGGAAAGTGACATTGGACAAAGCAGCCAAATTCACCCAAAGGTAAAGAAACTAAAAACATAGGTCATTACGTGACTGATCAAATTCAAAATGTTTGCCATTGTGAACTGAATTAGGACTTTCATATTATTCCCATGGCACAACAATCATGGAAACTGAAGTGAAAAGCATACTTGACCAGTTTGGCACAGATTGTCTGGAATTGCCGACAGAATGGATTTATTGAGTGTGAAATATTGGTCAGCTATCCATCTTTCTTTTCAGGGAGTGTGCTATGGTATGCAGTTTGCTCTGCACTGATTGGCTTCCGCAGTTCGCTCTTTTGCTAGGGGGAGAATGGTTATATGTTGTTACTATAGTTGAACTACTAATCCAGAGGTTGAACCTCATGCTCTGCAGGCAAGGGTTCAATTCATCCAAAACTGGTGATATTTGAATTTAGTTAATAATAATCTTGCGATGTGGAATTTTTTTGACTACACTCCAAATGTACTTCATGATAGTAAAGAGCTTTGAAGCATCCAGTGGTTGTGACAAGTGCTATCTAAATTCCAGTTTTCTTTAAAACACTTCCCATTATTTCCAAACCAGGTGCTCTCTCTACTGTTTCACTTCCTCTCAATCTCTAACTTTGTTCATTTTACTCCTTAAACTGCTTAGGCCTCAGCTCTAGAGTTCACCCATACCAGTCAGATTTTAATAAACAAGTTAAAAACTGTAATAAAAGAAAAAGCTGCTGGAGATTGAAATAAGAACAGGAAGTGCTGGAAAAACCCAGCAGGTTGGTAGCATCTGTGGAAGAGAGGCAGAATTGATGTTTCATGTTGATTATGTCTCTGCTTTGAAGTCTTTGAAGAAGATTCATAATAGATTTGAAATGTGAATGTTGTTTCTGTCTCTACAGAAACTGCCAGCGGAGGTGAGTTTTTCCAGCACTATCTTTTTATACCTGAAATATTATTTCTGAACAAACATTTTGGTTATAAAGCAAACTTATGAACCAGTCCTCTCAATAATCTGGCACAGTTAAATACTGCAAATACCAGATGTTTACTGTATTATCACAGTCTTCGCGATGTCCAAGTAGTCAGCTGAAGGTGTGAGTGAGAAGGCTATCTGCCAGTAAGTTTTGTTTAAGACAAAGTTGTATTATTATTGAAATGATTTATGCTGTAAAAAAAAGTATAACAGTATTGTGTATTCCCGCTACACTACGTTTCTATTAGTGTGTGTTTTTACGGATTGTGTGGATCTCTTCATCCTCCAGAATATTTGATTCTCCGATACACTCTTGGTCCCGTAGGTGCCAGTAAATAAAAAGTTAGCTGTATTCTGGAGCACCTTAGGTTGTTTCACTATTACAGATGCTATTTAAATTTAATCTATTCTTGGTATGACACCTTGCTATTGGCTTTCTTGAATGCAAAATTATCTCATCTTCATTACGTTTAACAGTAAGTTCTAAAATAAACAGCCTGTGAAAGTCATGATTGAAATCCTTTGTGGTCACAATCTTATTATTTTATAAATAAACACATAAGTAAATGTGTGATTTTTTTTCTTCAAAGATTACTTCACTTATTGAAAAGCTGTTTCTACCTGTATTATTTTAAATCATAATTAGAAATAGATTCTTTTTGTTAAGTTCAGGGCAGTGTTTATTTGTGGTTTCTTTTGGTAGTATATTTTCAACTGGTCACTCCCTTTATGCCTACTTGCATCCTGCAGTTTTTGATTAGGAGCTACAGGGTTTCTAGAGGATTCATGTGCCCTGCTTTATTGAACTATGTCTTAGCCTCTGTTTGCACCTCCCATGCTGAAATAGCTGAGATCAGTCTGAAGGCAGCATTAGGAAACATGGGCATGACCTCAGGCTTTGTGAAGCAGTGTTTCACCTTTTTAGAATAAAATCTTGTATGTTCTTTATGTAGCACAGTCAAATAATTAAGTCATTCTTTTGAAAATGGTCCTAGAGTGCTGTTCCACAACAATAATCTTGTTTCTTTTGGATTTGTTTTATAGCGTGTTCCTGTTTTCACCATCAATCCAGAAAGCAACCCCTGTGCCATTACTTATGAGCAACTCTATGGGCTAATAAACTATGCTGTATTGGGAAAAGTGAGAAGTTCTCTTCCCAGGTAGTGTATATTAGATGCTTATGGTCAACTCTGCACCACTCTGTCATAGTGAGAGTCCCCTATAATGGGGGCTTGACTGGTTTTCTTTCAGTTGAGCTAGCATCTCCCTTCTGTGCAGTTCCTCGGTCTTTCATGACCTGTACTGGAGTGCGGAGTTTTTCATTTTCCCACAGCCCCACATGCAGTAAGTCTCTCTCTTTCTTTGTATAAAATTGTTTCCCAATTTCTTGTAAAATAATCGTGGTATTAATACATTAGTCCATACCAAGAAATCTAGTAAAAATTATGGATATAAACAGTGTTTTCTGTGAAATTTAGTGGAAGTATTTTGGATTTTCACAGAACTGGCACAATCTCAGATGTATTGTCTTTGAGAGTAACACCGCACTCGGTGAAGCATAAATGATATTGGTAAAGAGACGCATCTGAAATATTACTCAAGAGTGTGGTGCTGGAAAAGCACAGCAGGTCAGGCACTATCCAAGGAGCAGGAGAATCGACATTTCAGGCGAAAGCCTTTCATCTGGAATGATGAAGGGGTGCTGCCTAACCTGCTGTGCTTTTCCAGCACTACATTCTCGACTCTGATCTCCAGCATCTGCAGTCCTCACTTTCTCTGCATCTGAAATATTAACCCATCTTCCTGTTTTAGAACCTGATTGACCCACCATGCATTTCGAACATGCTCTGTTTATATTTCTGAATTTGATAACCTATCCAACAGAAATCATTCATTGAATGGGAGTTTTCAGCTGTAATTTGTAGAAGTTGAACAAAGCAAAGATACTAAATACAGAATATTTGGGGTTGTGAAACAGATGGCTATTTGTCTGAGGCTGCAGACCTCACAACCTTTGTGCATGAAATTGTATGTGTAAAGCAATGCTCTTGATTGATCAGCAAGTCAGATAAAGATACTTTTCTCTTTTAGTCAAGGTCATTGTCTTAATGTGCAGCTTCTGAGAATATTCCAAATGGCCAGGTGTTTGACTATAAGAGGGTGTTTTAGTGCCATTTTCTTCCTACAGCTGGTGCCAAGTTCACAACCAGAAAGAACTTAAAGGAGTAGCAGTGATTATTCTACATGGAGTGAGTCAGATGCACTTCTACAGATACTACCTCCAATTTAAGCACCTGAAGAAAAGGTTTAGATTTGTAAGTTTACTGTTTCAGTTATTGCATTTAGAAATCTGTTTTACGATAACCATATATCCTGACCCATTTGACCCAGAGAATTAACATCTAAGGTGGGCTGTTCAATGTAGTCAGAAAGAGTCCTGCTGGAAAAGCATAGCTGGTCAAGCAGCATCCGAGGAGCAGGGAGTCTTCCTTTCAGGTATAAGACCCTCATCTAGAATGTGTTGCCATTTCAAGCATAAGCCCTTAATCAGAAATGTCCAATGTAGAAGGTCTGTGCTGGTGTTTATACTCCAAAGCAACCTCTCCCACTCTGATGATCTCTTCTCACCCTGCCACCTTCCATTCTCCCTCACATTAATCCTTTAAAAGGTATCACTTCAACTACTCTGTGTCGCAACAAGTACCATAATTCTTATTTTTATCTGAAGAAGTTATTTTTTATGTCTCTATTATGTTGTATTTTTAAAAATTAAGCTGTTAGATATCATTCTTGTTTATTTGTCTTGTGTTTTTGAATATTTTTGCTTAAGTAGTGGTCCATGCTAACATTGGTGATGTTCGCTTAGTTATGGAAATTGACAGGGCAAGGAAGTTGAACACAAGTCTACTCTGAAGTTGTAGTTCTGTTATCGAACTTCTCATCCACTTGTATTGCATTGCAATGAATGTGTCACTCTGTCTGTGTTAGTGTTTTGGAGAAGATGGTGGCGTAGTGATAATGTCATTGGACTTGTAATCCAAACCCCCAGGCTAATATTCTAGGGACATGGCAGATGGTAAAATTTGAATCCAGTAAAAGCTAGCTTAATAGCAATCATTTAAACACTCTTAATTGTTTTGAAAAGTCATTGGTTTCACTAAGATTCTTTAGGAAAGGAAATCTGCCATCCTTAACATGGTCTGGCCTACCTCTGACTCCAGACCTACAGTAATGTGGTTGTCTCTTAAGTGCCGTCTGAGCAGTGAGGAATCGGTATTAAATGCTGGCCTAGCGTCCACATCCCAGGAACAAGTATGGAAAAATATACAGCCTCACTGACCTGATCTTGCTTTGGCCAGCTTCATTATATTTGGAGAAAGGGATTTCTCACCAGTTCACAGGTCACAACTTCAAGAAAACATGAGTTTCCTTGTTTCCTAGGTGCATGGTAAGCCAAGGACTTGACCTTGAACCCTTCCATTCCCTTCCCAAAAATCCCCACCTCACCGTGTTAAAGATTGACCAGCTGAACTGTCTGTAAACTCTACTCTGTCCCATTGGGACCATGTGCAAATGATATAAATGAGTCATAAGACATGAGCTGCATTCAAATGTATCTCTCATTTACTCCGACTGTCACTGCCTGTGTGCATGTGCAAGAAGTGCTTCCTTGGTGTTAACAATAACATCTATGTGGGTCCAAACTTAGTTGCACATACAAATATTTTAAAATGAAAACAACCAGTAGAATTTCATTTGGCTAGGATGGGCTACAATGGGTCGAAATAACTGATGGCACTTGCTGCACGCACATTCACAATGCACACATTCACATATGGTAAATGACCACTTGGCCAAGACAGCTTCCTCCACTTGTGGATCTCTACAACAGCCATGAATTCCCTTCAGGAGAGAAAACTAATGAAACTAATTTGTTTATTTGAACAAAAAGTTATTATGCTCTTAAAAAGAAAAATCAACTTACTACATTGATGACTATAAAACAAACAGTTTCTTGCAGAATGTCCCCAGTACCTAGCAGATCATGTAAATGTTTTTGTTTATGTTCACATAGTATTGTAGCTGCTATTCTTCTTCTTTCTGTTTACCTACAGAGATTTAGCCTGCCCCCTCCTCCTGATGATTTTCTGCTTCGTATTTTTGGAACTGAGAAATTACTCCCACAAGATAAAAGTCCTGTGGTGAATGGTAATGACATAACAACAAAGTATATTTATTGCACAAAGGGACAAAATGCATGTTTTTTTCTCTGTTACTTTTGCAGCAAAACATGGGATTAAACTGATTCGATGCAATCTGCTTAGCTATTGGCTATCTGCTCACTTACCAACTGAAATGAAATACCTTTTTGATTTACATGTGGCTTCAAATTACAAGTTTGCCTATGAACAGACCAGAGATGTGCACAAGATGGTGCATATCCAGAACAGATCACAATGTTATATCCCTGGTTTATATTGATCTATATTGGCACACCTCTGAATAAAAGACTCTCAAATCACTTGTGGTCAAGTGAACAACTGTAGTACCCGCAAAATAATATCCATAGTAGACCCAAACTTAGTTGTATGTATAAATATTTTCAAATCAAATATAAATATTTTTTGGACTTAAAGTGGAGACGGGATAGATTGCAAAATGTGGAGATTAGGGATGCAAAACAAAAAGCTGCACTTTATAGCAAATGCTGTTCAGTTAGGAAGAATGTACTAACAAATTTACCTGTTCATTTCAGGCAGCTCTGCAGTAAATGGTCATTGTCTTATGACAGAGAATAATAACTGCAAATCATCAGATGTTGACAATCATCCCATCATCATTAAATATGGCAGAAACAAACAAGGCTTGACCAGTTTTTTGTTGACTGAAGACGAGTTGATGAAGAATGATTATCCTGTTGCAGGTCAGTTACAGTCAGCTGAACACACCTTCACCGTGTTAATCGCTCAGTTGAAACTGTACCTCGAGTACATTTTTGACACTTCTATTTTTATTCTAACTACTTCAGTTCTGTATTTAGATAGCCTTCATAATTAAATGCTTATCACCTTGTGCCCTTGAGATTACCTTCACTGGAATTTGATCACTAGATATATTTTTTTGGTGACTTGATCAAGGTAACAGAAAAAAACCTGTCTATAAATTGCTTCAGCTATTGAGTCCATTCTCTGTTTCTTTCTATAGAAAGGTGTTGGATGATGAGAATTATTGGTTGGTTTTAACGGTTTGATTATGTTGCATCAATGTATACTGTGGTTGTAAAAATGGCTTTATTTTGCTATTGTGACAGTGTGACCACTGTACTCCTTGCTTGCTTTTTCAAAATATATTAGGCACTCCTCATTCAGAAGGATTTATCCAAAGTGGGTGCACAGCTAAAGTAACTGACAACAGTCCATTGTTGGGCCTAGACTGTGAAATGGTAAGTTAATTCTCCTGTTTAAAGTCCACTGGAGTTAAAAATTGTAAGTTGAAGCAAGAGGAATGTAGAATGTTTGGGCCAAGTTACAAGTGAATGTAAGGCTGTGGTATTACAAACTACCTGCAAGTCCAGACTTCTCGACTAACTTGTACAGTGTTATTTCTCTCTTTGCTACTTACAGCATATAATATAGATAATTTGCTGTATTGGTCACAGGAAGAAAAACCTTACCTAACATTAGATTTTAGAGAGAACACTGCACTAATTTTTTTTAGATTACTTACAGTGTGGAAACAGGCCCTTCGGTCCAACAAGTCCACACCGACCCGCTGAAGCACAACCCACCCACACCCATTCCCCTACATTTACCCCTTCAACTAACACTATGGGCAAATTAGCATGGCCAATTCACCTAACCTGCACAATTTCTTTTGGACTGTGGGAGTCAATTCAAAGCATGCATTTTTCTGCCTCCCAGGGCTGTATAAATGGAACTATTACTTCAGTTTTTAATCATAGGAAAGCTAGCTATTAGAGAATATTAGATACTGATATCTAAATATAGAGTGATTATACAGCAAATGGAGGTGATTGCTGGTGGAATTTAAGTTCAGTAAAACTCTAAAATTAAAAATCTAATGATGACCATGAAAACATTGTTGATTGTTGGGAAAAGCCCATTTAATTCACTAATGTCCTTTAGGGGAGGAAACTGCCATCCTTACCCACTCTGGCATGCAGGTGACTCGAGACCAGCAAAGTGGTTGACAGTAAATGCTCTCCTAGCCAGTGATGCCTATGTCCAGTGAATAAAAAAAAAATACTTAACCTGACACAAGTATACAGCTTATAATAGTGGTTACAATGTTTACTTACAGTGGATAGTATTGACCCCCATTTTTATACAAAACAGTTTTAAGTATAAAGGAAACCTTCATTGTTCCCATTGCCTAATTCCCAGAGCTGCTCTTAGGCATGGCAGTTTGTCAACTGTAACATTTACCACTCCATGCTCCTGATCACAAGTGGCATCGCTCAAGTTCTTAAAAAGGTATTGTTGTGTCCTCTGATCAGCCAACTTGTTTCATTCCATGATTGTGGTTGCCACTCATACTGCAGTTTCCATGGTTCTGTAAGACAGAATATAATAGACACTGATCATCACTGGTTAGTCCTTATTCTTTCTCATAGCTGTTGCGATTCCATGCTCATTGATCTGTGGCCAGTGTTTCCATCGTCATTTACTTTCTATAACCACATGTGCATTACGAGTAGGACTTAACCATGTCTTGATCCCCTTTGAACTAGGATATTGATTGGTGAATGTTAGCTTTGCAACTTTCTGCTGCCTCTACGAATTTTAAAAATGTCTTTTTGCATTGAATATGACTATATGGTATCCCCCTAATGTATGTTTTCACCTACTCAAGGTAATCATGTTGTCATGCACTACCCCCCATGTGTATTTTTATCCAAGTATTGCTTGACCTGCTTTCCTTCCCCTTTAAGCATTGGACTAGGGCTACAAATTAGGGGACTTGCCTTAAACCAGTTTTTAAAATTATTCTCTGGGACCAGGCAACATTCAGGGTAATCAGCTATGAGAAAGTGAGGACTGCAGATGCTGGAGATCAGAGTCCAGAATGTGGTGCTATTAAAGCACAGCAGGTCAGGCAGCTTCTGAGGTGCAGGAGAATCGTCAATTCTGTTGCTCCTCGGATGCTGCCTGACTTGCTGTGCATTTCCAATACCACACTCTCGATTCAGGGTAATCAGTTTGTTTCAAGTGCACATTATTTCAAATCACGGAATAATCATTTCATATCAACAGTCTGCGGGTTTCTTGACTCCCTGAGCAACTCTGTTTCCTGAGAGTTCACCACATTTGAATTGCTGCTTCTTTAACTGTGGTATGAGGATTTGAAATTAAAAATGACCATAATTGCCCCCACAACTGTGGAGGATGTGTTTTACTTGAACATCACAATGTCACTCTTACCCAGTAACTTGGATCTTTAAATCTAGATGATTTCCACAGCCCTGTAGCTTAATTGCTGGAGTTTAGATTAATCATCAAGTCTCTCCAAACTTCTCAGTTTCTTTTTTACTCTTTGAAATTCAAATTACCTAAATGTTTGCTTCTAAATCCTGATCAGCAATATCCAAAATTAAAATAAATTCATCGTTTACTGAGAAATACAGCAGAAACCAGAATCCTTAAACTTTGCAACATTTTTAACCCCAAGGTCTGGTCAACCTAATGGAGTATTCATTGAAATTACTCCAGACATTAAAAATAAATCAATTTGTTTTGCACACATGGAATAAGAATAGCACATGCTCTTAAGGAAAGGAAACTAAGCAGCAAACTACTTTAAAACCATGCACAAGATGTGTCGCAATGAGTTAAAACACCTTTAAGTGACATACACTGGCCATGAAACTACTGACTCTCTTTGTCCAGCCTGACACTCTCCCCCACTCCAGAAATAGACAAAGAAATTGTCCCATCCCTGTGGTTATTCCAGAAAACTTGAAATGTGGGTAATTTATTGTTGTATTAATTTGAATTATTCCAGTGCCTGACCACAAAAGGGAATGAGCTGACTCGTGTCTCTGTTGTCAATGCAGATGGATGTTGTGTTATGGATGAGCTGGTGAAGCCAGACAACCCAATCCTCAACTACCTCACCAGGTAATGATTAAATTGTAAGATTATTATAGATTGTTTGACTAAGGTATTGTTGGCCTGCTTAATAAATGAAATATAAAGGGACGCTTCAATATGTGCTCTTATGCATTTCATTCAAGTATTGCGTTTATCCGAGTTTTGTGCCTTTTTATTTTGTGGCAGAGTTCCTGTTATGATAACATAAAGCTCTGAGTATATTGTGAGAACTGGGTAGCCCAGTTGGCAGCATTTGCACATCTATGGAAGAAGGTTGTGAGTTCAAGTCTCAATCCAGAGACCTGGGCACCAGATCAAGGCTCATACTCCAGTCAGGACGGAGAAAGTGAGGGCTGCAGATCAGAGTCGAGAGCGTGGTGCTGGAGATCAGAATCAAGAGTGCGGTGCTGGGAAAACGCAGCAGGTCAGGCAGCATTCGAGGAGCAGGGGAATTGATGTTTTGGGCATAAGCCCTTCAGGATACTGCCTGGCCTGCTGTGCTTTTCTAGCATCTCACTCTCGACTTTGATTCTTCAGTCAGTTCTAAAATGCAGCACAATCAGAGATACTGTCTTTTAGTTGAAGTATTAAGCTGAGGCCATGTATGCTGTCCTTTCTCAACATTAAATAATTTATAGTACAATTCCAAAGAGCATGGAAGTCTTCCATGAGTCTGAAACCAACACTCATCTCCAAACAATGTCATTTTAGAACAAATTATCTGGTGAATAATTTTATATTTATGAGACTAGCTTTGCACACATTTGCTGTGTTTTTTTACAATACAACAATGCATGCAAAATTACTGAGTTGACCATATAGTGCTTTAGAACACGCTGAGAAAGGCATTTCATAAATGCATGTTTTATTCTTTCCTTAGTCAAAGCTTAGTTGAGGCTTGCAATGGAAGAATTGCTTGCAATATTTTAGATGTAATTAGTATTATGTTGGTTCTATGAGCATTTTGACTAATGATTTTGACACAACTTTGAGCACCTGGTGGTACAAACTATACCTTTCTGTGTGGGTGTTTGTAATGATAATTGACAAAAAGCAAGTATGAAATTAAGGAGATTACTTCTCGAGTCAGAAATGTTACCATGTATTTTTCTAATATGGCATTAATGTGGTTTAAGAACAATGCAACATTATAATGGCACCATGAAGCATTATTGAGCCGCATTTAATTGGGAATACAGCTTTTCCACAGAATGTTCTTGGATTTTAATATGTAATATAAATAAAACCCCATGAACTCATCCACGCTTTCGGTAGAAACAGGAGGAAACTGTTGAAAATTAGATTCTGTTTGACCTTACTAATCTGCATGATTTAATATGAAGTTGAAAATTTCCCATTTTATTAAGTTGTTCTGGTGACCACATGAACTGGAATAAAAATCTTTATTAGCTTGCTGCTATTTTCCTTCTAAAACTCAAACACCCCCCCCCCCCTCACAAAATGTTAACAGGAGGTTGCAATCCCAAATTGTTATAGAACCTTTGGTGAGAGTTTATAAGTCTTCTTCAGCTATGGACGTAGTATAACCTGTGAGTTGCAGCTTCAGTCCAGTGTCTCTCGTTTAGCCCTCAGATGTATGGGTTATAGTTAGATAATTATTTTTTAGAAATATGAAAATTGTTTATTTTATTGTGCTAAAGTAGAATTATAAGACAATTAAGTGTGCATATTAAATGAAATTACCTTTTTCTTGTATAAATTCTAAGCTAAATTGGCTAAATTCTAAGAATACAATGTATTTAAAATTTTGACATTTTACAAAATCGATGATTTGATATATTACAAATTGCACAATGCAGGTTCTCTGGAATTACGAAGAAAATGCTGATGCCAGTGGAAACAAAGCTGAGGGATGTTCAAGCTAAATTAAAGAAGCTCTTACCCAATGATGCTGTACTTGTGGGCCATTCTTTAAACAATGATTTGAAAGCTTTAAAAGTAAGAATGATATATGTCTGTGTAATTTTCTGCACACAAATGTTAGAAATGTGAATCAGCTTTCAGAATTGAGGTGAAATGTCTCTCAAGGATTCAAAAGTTAGATACAGTAGTGATTGGGAAAAGGACTAGGTGGATCTCATTGACTATGAGATCCTTGATTGGAGTCCTGGCTGACAGATATAAACAGGCCATTCAGAAAGTCACTCTAGGGACTGGCTCTGAGTGGGCTGGTCAGAGCCCATATACTGTGCATGTATAAATAAAGGGTAACTCAGTGACAGGATACAAGCCTTTGTGCAGTTATATCAGATATCCAATGTATTCATTGAGAGACAATATGAAAAGCACATGTTAGTACACTGCCATTTCAGTGCAAGGGGTTGGATTGAATTAAGACTTCATTATGAGGGGAATAAATAAACACTTAAGAGACTTTTTTCAACCGTACCTTGCTGCCATCTTTTTTGCTAATTGACTGGATGTCCCCCTCAACATTGATGGGAGGCCCAAACCTTTCTCAGGGCCTTGGTTCATCAGGATTCAGCCAATAGACTGTGGGCAAGTAATGGTTTTCCTGGGATAGTAAGTAGGCCAAGGCTTTGTTGGGTGGGGATGGAATTGTGTGAAGCTGGAGCTGGCCTAGCCTGGACTTTGTGGAGCCTAGAACTACATTCCTGTTTCCCCAAGCTGCATAGTGCTATGATAAAACTTATCTGTGAGCTTCTTGTTGTCTGGGCCACCAGCTGCTTGACAGAATGCAGTGAAATGACAAACAGGCTCATATTTATATCAAAAGACTGTAATCCTGTATTGAAAGACCCTGATGCTGCCACACGTACTAGGCTGAGAAACAAATGCTGTGGCCTTGATGATGATAGTAGTGGGGCAGAGAATTGTTCATGGATTCGTAGAGCCGTATAGCATGAAAACAGACTTTTGTGTCTAACTCGTCCATGCTGACCAGATATCCAAAATAAATCTAATCCCATTTACTAGCACTTGGCCCATATACCTCTAAACCCATCCTATTCACATACCCATTCAGATGCCTTTTAAATGTTTTAATTGTACCAGCCTCCACCACTTCCTCTGGCAGCTTATTCCATACAAGCACCACCCTTTGCATGAAAAGTTGCCCCTTAGTCTTTTTTAATTCTTTCCCCTCTCACCTTAAACCTATACCCTGTATTTTTGCATTCCTCTACCTTGGGGGAAAAGTCTTGGCTATTCACCCTATCTATGCCCTTCATGATTTCATAAACTTCTGTAAGGTCACCCCTCAGGCTGTGACGCTCCAGAAAAAAAAGCCCAGCCGATTCAGCCTCCTTCTGTTGCTCAAGCCTCTAACCCTGGCAACATCCTCATAAATCTTTTCTGAACCCTTTCAAGTTTCACAACACCCTTCCTATAGCTGAGAGACCAGAATTGCACACAACATTCCAGAAGTGGCCTAATCAATGTCTTGTACAGCACAACATGACCACCCAACACCTACACTCAATACACTGGCCAATAAAGGCAAGCATACCAAACGCCGCCTTCACTGTCCTGTCTACCTGAGACTCTATTTCAAGGAACTATAAACCTGCACTCCAAGGTCTCTTTGTTTTGTAGCACTTCTCAGGACCTTACCATTAAGTGTAGAAGTCCTGCCCTGATTTGCCTTTCCAAAATGCAGCACCTCACATTTATCTAAATTAAACTCCATCTGCTATTCCTCAGCCCATTGGCGCATCTGATCAAGGTCCCATTGTACTCTGAGGTAACCTTCTTGGCTGTCCACTACTCTACCAATTTTGGTGTCATTTGCAAACTTACTAACCATATCTCCTATGTTCACATCCAAATCATTTATATAAATGAAGAAAAGCAGTGGACCCAGCACTGACCCTTGTGGCACATCGCTGGTCACAGGCCTCCAGTTTGAAAAGGAACCCTCCACCACCATCCTCTGTCTCCTACCTTCAAGCCAGTTCTGTATCCAAATGGCTAGTTCTTCCCATATTCCATGTGATCTAACATGGGCGGCACGGTGGCACAGTGGTTAGCACTGCTACTTCACAGCGCCAGAGACCCGGGTTCAATTCCCGCCTCAGGCGACTCATTCTCCCTGTGTCTGCGTGGGTTTCCTCCGGGTGCTCCGGTTTCCTCCAACAATCCAAAAATGTGCAGGTTAGGTGAACTGGCCATGCTGAATTGCCCGTGGTGTTGGGTGAAGGGGTAAGTGTAGGAGAAGGGTCTGGGTGAGTTGCGCTTCGGCGGGTTGGTGTGGACTTGTTGGGCCGGGGGGCCTGTTTCCACACTGTAAGTAATCTAATCTAAACTAATCTAATCTAACCTTCCTAAAACAGTCTGCCATGCGGAACACTTTACTGATGTCTATATAGACTACGTCCACCACTCTGTCTTCATTAGTCCTCTTCAAAAAACCCATTTAAGTTAGTGAGACACAATTTCCTATATACAAAGCCATGTTGACTATCCCTAATCAGTCCTTGTCTTTCCAAATACAAATAAATCCTGTCCCTGAGGATCCCCCCAGTATTTGCCTAGCACTGATGTCAAGCTCACTAGTCTATAATTCCCTGACTTTCCTTACTGCCTTTCTTAAATAGTGGCAACACACTAGCCAACCTCCAGTCTTCTGGCACCTCATCTGTGGCTATCAATGATACAAATATCTCAGCAAGGGGCCCAGCAATCACTTTGCCAGCTTCCTACAAAGTTCTAGAGTACACCTGATTAGGTCCCAGGGATTTATCCACCTTTATGCGTTTTAAGACGTTCAGCATCTCTTCCCCTTTAATATGGCCATATTTCCTTAAGTGCCCTAGCTTTCATATCTTTCTCCGCAGTAAACACTGATGCAAAATACTCATTTAGTATCTTCCCCATCTCCTGCGGTTCTACACATAGGCGGCTTTGCTGATCTTTAAGAGGTCCTATTCTCTCCCTAGTTACCCTTTGTTTAATGTATTTGTAGAATCCATTTGGCTTCTCCTTTTGCCAAAGCTATCTCTTGTCTCCTTTGTGCCCTCCTAATTTCCCTCTTAAGTGTACTTCTGCTGCCTTTATACTCTTCTAGGAATTCACTCGAGCCCTACTGTCTCCTTAATGTTTTCAGAGAATTGGAAGGATAAACAGGAGGCCTCACGTTTTTCCTGTCAAAATTTATTAATTAAATAATCTTGTACAGCTACAATGCCATCTGTTCCCAAGAAAGTCAATTTTTAACAACAAATCACCATCAAAACTGTTCTGTCAGTCTGTGTGTGAGGCTGTAAGAAATGGAAATCACACAAATAGGACAAAGGATGCTTTTCTAGCCTTGGTGGTCAAATCTATTTAAGATTAACTTAATATGATCTCTGCAGTTTCTGACCCACAAGTGATTGGCTCTGTACCCAAATCCTAAATCTTCTGTGACTTTGTTTTGACACAAGTAGAAATGGTGTTCTTTTACTGTCATTTTACAAGGTGTTTTTATTTCATTTCTGCTGGTATATTTTTGTTTGGCTTGAGTTTCTTTAATTGCATTGGTTTTAAAAACTGCAAATTGGCTTTTAGCAGTCACGCAAAACCCTATGCTAACACAGGCAATCAGCTGTAACTATGGCAGGTGCTGCATGGGAAACAGAATTGTCACGTGAATTGCTAATGTTCAGTGTAACTTTTGTTTACTGTTTATATTTTGCATACCTCAGTAATTGAGTGCAATTTGTTTCTTACAGATGATTCATTCAAATATAATTGACACATCACTGCTTTATGCCAGAGACTTCGGTCAGAGATTTAAGTTAAAAGTTTTGGCAAGAAGTGTTCTGGGGTGAGTTAATTGTTTATTTGCATAGACCTGTGGCTCTGGAAGCACAGGGGTCACTTGATGATTGTTATTGGAAGGAAATTATATCTACTCATGAGCATTTTCAGATGAAATATGTCTTTATATTATTTAAAGTCTGTTAGTGAATTTCTATACAAGATGCATGCAGTAGATTATTTTTAAAGGAAAATGTGAGATTGCTGAATCTGGTTCCGCACTAAAGGTGAAGCAAAAGACATAATATAGATATAGAGTCATATAGCACAGAAACAGACCTTTTGGTCCAATTTGTCTGCACCAAACAGATATTCCAATCTGACCTAGTCCCATTTGCCAGCGTTTGGCCCATATCTCTCTGAACCTTCCTGTTTATATATCTATCTAGATGCCTTTTAAATAGAGTCATAGAGCTGTACAGCACAGAAACAGAACTTTCAGTCCAACTCGTCCATGCCACCAGATATCCTAATTTAATCTAGAGCCATTTGCCAACATTTGACCCATATCCCTCTAAATATTTCCTTTTCATATAGCCATCCAGATGCCTTTTAAATGTTGTGATTGTACCAGCCTCCACCACTTCCTCTGGCAGTTCATTCCATACGCACACCACACTCTGTGCCCCTTAGGTCCCTTTTAAGTCTTCCCCCTCTCACCTTAAACCTATGCCCTCTAGTTTTGGACTCCACTACACTGGGGAAAAGACCTTGGCTATTCACCTTTTCTATGCCCCTCATGATTTTATAAATTCTATAATGTCCTATATGATTTCCTCATCATAGAAAAAGACCTTGATTATACACCCTATCCATACCACTCACAATTTTATAAATCTCTATAAGGTTACACCCCCTTAGTCCTGAAGCACACATTTTACCTGATCTGTAACGCACTCCCAGCTGTCTTGCTAAATCTCATTTATATAATGTGTTGCATATGCAGTGTGCAAAACTGTTTTTTAATCAACAAAGTACTAAGCCTGACTGTGAACAAAATACAATTTACAATGTCCCTTTAACGTTGAGGTAAAATATATCAACTGTAGGAATTGTAATGTTGTGTGAACTGCATGAAGTCCCATTCTGGCTCCAGGCATGTCATGGTTACCCTCAACTACTCACAAACAAGCTGTTATTTGATCGTTTGAAAGCTGTAAATTTAAAAGAAACAAAACTGAAGTAGAAAGCGCAGGTGACATATTTAAAAAGAAGTCAGTGAGAAAGGTTTCCCTCCATCTACAATAGGTCTAAACTACCTGTGCTGAAAATGGTGTGAGGGAGGCAATGAGGAAATCCTGTCTGTCTTCTCAGATTTTAACTATCAAATTTGATGCAATTGTATTTTAAGCTCATGAAGCCAATGCCCAGTTTATTTTCCCCTTTCTATCTATCCACCCAACCACCCCACTTTACTCCATCAACAATAGCTGAAGCTGACCAGTAGTCAAGGGGCAAAATGATGATACAGAATGCAACCTCGCTGTGCGAACAGCTGAACAAAACAGCCATGCGTTTAGCGATTAAAATTAGTGAATGAAAGCTAAGGTGAGGTGTGTGAAGCTACTTACTCTCCATCTGCCAAGCTAGTTCAGACCTCGTTATTGTTGATCCATTGGTGACTGCAGATGAGAAAGATTATTTTACAAAAATATTCCTCCTTCCCATCTTTGTTCCTCCAAATTGTTTCTTAAACAAAGTCTGTTTCCAATTCTCTTAGCTCCATTGCCACAAAACTCCTGACTGCCAGTTCTTCTTTCCTGGTTGCCATATCAGCTTTGCCTGTTCCATCAGGGATTGCTGGTATGACAATTGCTTCCTTTGCTTGTTCTAACCTATCTCCTTCTGAACTCACAGCACTTTGCCTTACTCTGTTATCCATCCTGCAGACACACCAGCGAGTTCACTAGGGATCACAGGGCTTGGATCCTGCTGTTGTTAATCACACTCAGGACTGAACCGTGCTATTTCTGACATTGAAGTGGGACAGATGGTGGTATAATGGACAATGAAGAAGGTTATCTCGGGGTACAATGAGATCTTGATCAACTGTGCCAATGGGCCAAGAAACGGCAGGTGGAGTTTAATTTAATGCTAGGTGTTGCATTTTGATAAGACAAACCAGGGCAGGACTTAATGGTAGAGCTCTGGTATTGTTGTTGAACAGAGGGACCTCTTCATAGTTCCTTGAAAATGCTGTCACAGGTAGACAGGGTGGTGAAGAAGGTGATTGGCACGCTTGTCTTCATTGGTCAGAATATTGAGTGAAGGAATTGGAACATCATGTTACGGCTGGACAAGACATTGCTGAAGTCACTTTTAGAATACTGCATGCAATTCCGGTCACCCTGCTATAGGAAAGGTGTTGTTAAACTAGAAAGAGTACAGAAAAAATCTACAAGGTTGGGTTGGAGGATTTGAGTTATAAGGCTGGGACGTTTTTCTCTGGAGCGACATAGGCTGAGAGCTGACCCAGTAGAGGGTTATGAAATCATGAGGGGCATAGGTAAGGTGAATAGCCAAGGTCTTTTTCCAAGGGTAGGGGAGTCCAAAACTAGAGGTGAGAGGGGAAAGATTTAAAAGGGACCTTTTCCACGTAGAGGGTGGTGCATGTAATAATGAGCTGCCAGAGGAAGTGGTTAAGGCAGGTACAATTACAACACTTAAACGACAATTTGACGGGTACATGAGTGGGAAGGGTTTAAAGGGATATGGGCCAAACACAGGCAAATGGAACTAGGTGAGATTAACATTCCTGGTCGGAATGGACAAGTGGGATTGAAGGGTTGGTTTCTGTGCTGTATGACTCCATGACTCAGGTCCAACCCTAATATTATCAACACAGTGAAATGTTGATGTCTGTCCTTCTACCAAGCAAGGGGGTAAACAACAGTTCTCTGATACTTCCTCCTATGTCCATTGACCATAACCTCAGCACTAACATCAAAGCCAATGTTTTCTGGTCCATTTCCTCTTTCCCTTGTTCCTGTCTTTTGTATTCTCCTCTGACTTCCATGCAACCTGCCTCCACAGCTTCCAAAGCCTCATTGACAGTACCGTCATAGTAGACATATTGTTTTAGCCTGTAAATTCCCTGCTGAGCTGATTTCTTTCTATCTCAACTGTTTTTGTCTTCCCTTGTGCAATCTCTTCTGACCTATATCAATGATTTCTCGATGCTCCGTAACTTTTATAATTCTCAGTGTCCTGACCAAAACCATCTCCTTATTCTTCTAGTTGCTCCACACCTCCAACTCAGCTCGGTAATCTGAAAGCTTTCTGTTTCTTCCCTGAAATTAGGCCCAACTAGCTCCCATCCTCACCATCCTCTTCTGCCTCACTGAACAATATCTTTCTATTGAACAATTTTTCCTTCAAATCCACTTGCTTCCTCCAAACGAGAAGTGTAATGGGTATCAGCATGGGACCGAGATGTGCTTGCCATTTTGTGGCATATGTGGAACGTCCCTGACCTACTCAGGTTCCTCCTTCAATTTTTCTATACATCGATGAATATTGGTGTCATTTCCTGCTTGGAGATTGAGCTGGGAAATTCCATCCACTTTGCATCCAATTTCCACCCTTCCCTCACCTTCAGCTGATCTGGCTGTAACTCTTCCCTTTCCAATCACAAATATTCACTAAAAGGCCGTTCTCTCCTGCAGTTGCCTTGATGACACTTCCTCACACCCTCTTTTCTGTAATGACTCTATTCATTCTCCCAGTTCCTCCTTCTCTGTTGTATGTGTTTGGTCAGTCCAATCAGGCATGCCAATGATTCCGATAAATGTTCTATTTTCTCAACTAAGTGCCTTGACCACAACCTTTTGTTTTCTTTCATACCCTACTCCTGCTCTCAGTCCTATTCCTCCTTGCCAGACCTATAATAGGGCCCCCTTTTTCTCCATCCATTCCATCAATATTTATTGAATCAAGCTGTATCATTCAGCATGAAACCCCAACCAAACACATCTTCCTCTTCTCTTCCTTTTCACAGAATAAAAGAATTGTTATAACTGAAAAGGAGGCTATTCAGCTTTTCAATGAGCATCATTACCTAGTGCAAATCTCCTGCTTTTCCCCTGTGCCCTTGCACAATATTTCTATCCAAATCATTATCTATTGCTGTCTTTAATATCTTAATTCTACCTGCTGTTACCACACTTCAAGTCAGTGCATTCCATACCCTAACTACCCTCTGCGTGGAAAAAGAAATTCTCACATCACCCTTGCTACTTTGATATTTCACTTTTAAATCTATGCCTTCTTGTTTATTTTACAAGTGGGAACAGCTTCTCCCTATCTGGTCTATCCAGCCTACTCATAATTATGGAGATGTCGATCAAATTTCCTCTCAGCCTTCTCTCCAACTTCTTCAATGTATGCTGACGAGTTAAATTTCTCATTCTTAAAATGATTCTTATAAATTGCTTCTGGACTCTCTGCATTGCATTCATATTTTTCTTATAATGTGGCATTCACAAATGAACACAACTTTTATAGCATTCTCGCCTGGACACCCTGGTCTACTCCTCAAACACCCCTTTTGTTTTTCTCCTGTACTTTTCCATGCAAGCACAGGAGATGCAGTTCCTGCTCTTTACCTCCTCCCATGTCACTGTCAAATGCCCATATTGGTCCTTCCAAGTGAAATAGTAATTTGCTTGTACTTCTTTTAATTATGAATACTGTATTTGCTGCTTACAGTGCAGTCTCCTCCACAAAGAGAGATCAAATGCGTACTGCATTTTCACTCTGTTTTGAAGGCATGAACTTGATTTTATACTTCACCTGCTAATGTCTCAATTAAGTTCAATGCAAGCTCTGAACCAGTCCTGACAAAGGGTTTTGGCCCAAATCGTTGACTTTCCTGCACTTCAGATGCTGTCTGAGCTGCTGTGTTTTCCCAGCTGTACATCTGTTGACTCTGGATCAGAACCCTATCTTTCAAATGGACACTTTGCAGACTTCTGGACTTGAAATTAATTCAGTAATTTTAGACTATAGCCTTTCCCCCCATTTTGTTCTATGTTTTTTTGCTGGTTTGTTTTTATTTTTCTCTCAAATCTTTGTTCAAGACTTATTACATTTTCAACTTCCCATCCGTTCTCATGAAAGACATGAGAAGTTAACTGTGCAGCTTACTTGCTCTATAGAAGGTGCCAAACCTGCTGAGTATTTCTTCCATTTTCTATTTTTAATTCCAATGTCCAACATTCACAGTACTTTGCTTTCAGAATAGGAGCATTGGTTTTCTTTGAGCTTCATCACCCAAATTAGAAGGGCTTTAAAGCTTAGAGAATTTTACACAGTAGAATTGGCAATTTATAATCTGGTCTTCTAAATTCTTATATGAAATAAGACATTGTAAAATACTTTTTTTCTCAAAATTAAGTGTATAATTCTTCCCAAGCAGAAAGGAAATTCAATCAGAAGGAGTGATTGGTCATGATGCAACTGAAGATGCAAGAGCAGCTGTGGAGTTGGCACAATATTTCATCAAGCAGGGACCCATGAAGGTGTGTTAACAAACAAAGACTGTAGGTATTGGCCTTGATCAGTGGGAATAATTTTATTTGGTCTTGATGCTGGCATTGCTGTGTGCATTGATTAGAAAACCATTAAAACAAAGTATGTATGTTAAATATAAAACACATTGGAGGGAATTTTAATTAACCTGCACAAATGGAACAAATGTAGGTGTATAAAGGTTGCTAAAATAGGGCAAAGGCTTAATGCTGGGGACCCAGCATGGCCCTGTCAATGTTTGCATTAATCGGTGCACATTTGAATGCATGTAGGAAAACCCCTGGTAGGACAGGCAAGTCTGCAATTAAATATACAGAAAGCCCCTTATCTGAAAATTTAGCTCCGTAATTCTGACTTTAACTGTCAGCATGTGGATTTCCCCAATGTCTGAAAAAACACCGTGGAACTTACTATCTACACCATCATGTTCTTCCCTGTGCCCTGATGTTTGCAGAGCAGATCAGTTGTAATCCCAACTATTGCCTTTTTAAACACATGAGGCTTTAATGTAGTAATCTCGCCTGCCTCTCTGCTGTTATTGGTCAGGAAACCTAGAATGGGAGAGTTACTATTTTTGAGAGAGAAAGTGAGCACTGCATATGCTGGAGATCAGAGTTGAAGAGCATGGTGCTGGAAAAGCACAGCTGGTCAGGCAGCATCCGAAGAGCAGGGAGAATCGTCGTTCCGAGCATAAGCTCTTCATTACTACATTGCCATGTTGAAGAGCCCCGAACAATCTTGCTTCATGGCTTCTTGCGTTCCCAACTTGCCGATAACCTCCCCCACTGCAGCAAAGGTTAAATTTCTGCCACAGCTGCATTTTGGAAGCTTTAAGTATTTTTTTTAAATCCCAGACTCACTTAAAGTTTTACATGATGTGAAAGTGTCCCAGAAATTATAAGGCTGCTAATTTTAGAGAGCAGCAGAGACTGGCTTTACCTGAAATTGTGATGTTAGCAATTTGCACGAATTCCTGTAACTTTCAGGTTGGAAAATGGGTGCAGCGAGGTATTGTAAGAGAGCTTAGAAAATTAAAGGTGTGCACAGAAGTGACTATATTTTCATTATTTTAATGCAAAAGCATAAATCAAAATGTATTTAAATATGAGTTCACCAATCAAGCTTGCAGTTTTTCCATATGTCTCCAGTATTAACAATTTGACAGCTATAGCAGATCAAACCACTAATCCTGTTAAGATTTTCTTTTGTTGTTTCTTTTGCTGAAATATCTTTATTCTTCAGTTGGACAGGTTGTTATGTCATGTTATTTTAGTAATTGAGCTGCTTTTTATAAAATTATCTTCATGTTTGCAGTGCTGAAGGTTGTGTCTTTGTCATCACGTAGTTGAATATCATGGAACCTCAAGGTCTCACCTAAGGAAACACTGAGCCAGTTTATCTTGCTCTCCTGCGGTTTAGGGAGCAGCAGGGGGCAGACGTCTTCCACGTAATATGGATTTTGGTGTGGATTCTCATTAACATAACTCTTTCACATAGAATGTACTTCTGGTTGGCAGGAAACCATATTGCACTTCCATTCCAGCTGTTTTTGGTAACTTAAAGCAATTTGGGTGGCGGAAGCATTTTTTGGGCTTGGGATGATCGTATCACCTGGTGTTTTGCATAAGTAGTCAATACTTCTTTTGTTTATTTGTATCTTAAAATTTCCACATTTAATGTCAGTACAGAGTACACCCCATTGTTTCATTGTTTTAAAACTGTCTTTTCACTTAGCTGTCTGACATTGTCATTGTCAGTAGCTGCCGGGGAACATGAAATCAGTTGTAGTGAATGTTAATGGTCTCAAATGAATTAGCAGGCTTATTTGAAATAAAATCAGCTTCACATGCAGAGCTCAGAATGTTAAATTACCAATCTGGGCATAGTTCATTAATATTCAGCTAATTCTTTGGTTACAGGTAGCAAAGTTGAACCTGGAGAATTTCCAAACTAAACAGCCAACAGGAGATCATTTCACAACATGGCCTGAAGGCAGAAATCTGACAAACAGGCTGTCAGATTCCCTGAAAGCAAACTGCAATGAGGTAGATAGATTAATAGGCAGACCACCACTCCATTGTGGCAGGTTAGTTCATGATATTTTATCACTTTGAAAGCATTTATATTTAGATTGTTCTGCACTGAGAAACCACAGATCTTTTAACAGCTGTATAAAATGACATTCTCCTGGATTTGATTGCACAGTCTTTTAATTTCACATGCAGTGTCGTGCTTCAATGGAGAGCTGTGACATAGGGCATGCAGGAGTCTTGAGTTTTTACTATCCCTTCGGGGAGCTGATGCTTAGATAACAAGTTTCTGCTTAAAGCATTTTCTGGAATTCTCCCACATTCCCTCCAAAGAAATTCTACAATCATCTTCTAACATGGTGGAAGTGCATGGAAAGTGTACTGAAGTTAACACTGCCAGCTACTAAAATCTGAATAGTCCAGTAACGAATGTATTTGGCATTCATTTTTGTCTGACAAGCACATCAACCCATTGCTATCTTGACCATTATGTGAGCAAAAATGCTGAGCATTACACCACCTATCAGGGCAGTGACTTGCTGAATCCAATGAATCCCAACCCCAACCCCAAGGGCCTGGTCCATCCTCCAGATTCTGTTTGTGAGCAGAAATGACACAGATCTGCTTGATTGTGGTGGGTTTGTCTTCTTTGCAAACGATCTGGCAGCAAGCCTAACTTCCGACAGATCTTGATTACCATAATCTTCCCCACCCTACTCTAATAAGAAAATGCTTATATTACTGTTCTTCTTATTATAATAAATAATAAATGTTAACAACTTGTCACTTATTACTCAATCATAAACATCACATTCATCCACTAACGCATTAACACTGAGTACAGACTTATAAGGTGATGGTAGAACTTCTTTCTTAATAGAGTCGGTTCTGCCTTAACGCGGTAGTTCCATTCTCGTGCAGCCCAATGTTATAAGAAAATGATGTAATAGCAGCACCATTTAAACTAATGGAGCTGGAATTGCGTTATAACCAATACATGCTTTAAAACTTCGCACTTTAGAAACATTGTCCCTAATTCGTCAGTTGTGTTATACCGAATTCATGTTAATGAAATTCGTGTTATTAGCAGAACAGCCTATATAAATTAATGATTTAGTGTTTCGTTAAAATGGCCACTTAGAATGTTTGCATTATTAGTCTTTTTGTGGACTGGTTCTTACATTTAATGATATTCCTTCATGGGAATGTCACTGGCTAGACCAGGATTTGTTGCCTGTCCCTTGTTCCTAGTTAAGAGTCAACCACATTACTGTGGGTCAGTAGGTCGGGCCAGGTAAGGAATTTCCTTCCTTAAAGGATATGAGTGAACTAGGTGGGCTTTTATAACAACCAACATGTTTTCCATTGAATCCTATGATTTCAGTTTTGCCATTTGCCATGGTGGGATTTGAGCGGTTGTGCCCAGACATTAGCCTAGGAATAGCTACACCATCATGTCAGCCTATCTATGTGTGACTTTCACCTCGTATCCATTGAAAACTGAAAACAGAGCCATAAAATCTGAGGGAATTAATATTTGGGCTGACATACCGACATAAAGAAAAAATGCTGGAAATACTAAACTGAAGAGAAGAGAAGGGGGTGGCATAATGGTAATGTCATAGAGTCATAGAGATGTACAGCACGGAAACAGATCCTTCGGTCCAACTTGTCCATGCCAACCAGCTATCCCAACCCAATCAAGTCCCACCTGCCAGTACCTGGCCCATATCGCACCAAACACTTCCTATTCATACACCGATCCAGATGCCTTTTAAATGTTGCAATTGTATTAACCTCCATCACTTTCTCTGGCAGTTCATTCCATAAACATTCCACCCTCTGCGTGAAAATGTTGCCCTGTAGGTCTCTTTTATCTTTCCCCGCTCATCCTAAACCTATGCCTTCTAGTTCTGGACTCCCCCATCCCAGGGAAAAGACTTTATCTATTTATCCTATCCATGCCCCTCATGATTTTATAGACCTCTATAATCATCCAAATGCCTTTTTAAATGTTGCAATTGTACCAGCCTCCACCAATTCCTCTGGCAGCTCATTCCATACATGTACCACCCGTGTTGCCCCTTAGGTCTCTTTTATATCTTTCTCCTCTCACCCTAAACCTATGCCTTCTAGTTCTGACTCCCCAACCCCAGGGAAGAGACTTTATCTATTTATCCTATCCATGCCCCTCATGATTTTATAGACCTCTATAAGGTCACCCCTCATCCTCCGACACTCCAGGGAAAATAATCCCAGCCTATTTAACCTCTCCCTACAGCTTAAATTCTCCAACCCTGGCAACATCCTTGTAAATCTTTTCTGAACCCTTTCAAGTTTCACAGCATCTTTCCGATAGGAAGGAGACCAGAATTGCACACAATATTCCAACATTGGCCTGACCAATGTCCTGTACAGCCACAATATGACCTCCCAACTCCTGTACTCAGTACTCTGACCACTAAAGGAAAGCATACCAAACGCCTTCTTCGCTATCCTATGTACCAGCGACTCCACTTTCAAGGAGCTATGAACTTGCACTCCAAGGACTCTTTGTTCAGCAACACTCCCACGACTTTACCATTAAGTGTATAAGTCCTGTTAATATTTGCTTTCCCAAAATGCAGCACTTTGTATATATCTAAATTAAACTCCATCTCCCACTTCTCAGCCCATTGGTCAAGATCCTGTTGTAATCTGAGGTAACCTTCTTCACTATCCACTACACCTACAATTTCGGTGTCATCCTCATCTAACTATTTCTCTTATGCTCTCATCCAAATCATTTAGATGAATGACAAAAGATAGTGGACCCAGCACCGATTCCTGTTGTACTCCCCTGGTCACAAGCCTCCAGTCTGAAAAATAACCCTTCACCACTACCCTCTGTCTTCTACCTTCAAGTTAGTTTTGTATCCAAATGGCTAGTTCTCCCTGTATTCCATGATATCTAACCTTGCTAATCAGGCTCCCCTGTTGTCAAATGCCTTATTGAAGTCCATGTAGATCACATCCACTGCTCATCAATCCTCTTTGTTACTTCTTCAAAAAACTCAATCAAGTTTGTGAGAACATGATTTCCTACGCTCAGAGCCATGTTGACTATCCCTAATCAGTCCTTGCCTTTCCAAATACATGTACATCCTGTCCCTCAGGATTCCCTTCAACAACTTGCCCACCACCGACGTCAGGCTCATTGGTCTATAGTTCCCTAGCATGTCCTTACCACCCTTTTTAAACAGTGGCACCACGTTAGCCAATCTCCAGTCTTCTGACACCTCACCTATGACTATCGATGATACAAGTATCTCAGCAAGAGGCCTAGTAATCACTTCCTTAGCTTCCCATGGAGTTCTAGAGTACACTTGATCAGGTCCTGGGGATTTATCCACTTTTATGCATCTCAAGACGTGCAGCACTTCCTCCTCTGTAATATGGACATTTTTCAAGATGTCACCATCTATTTCCCTACATTTCTGTATCTTCTATGTCCTTCTCCACAGTAAACACTGATGCAAAATACTGTTTAGTATCTCCCCAACCTCCTGCTGCTCCACACAAAGGCAGCCTTGCTGATCTTTGAGGGGCCCTATTCTCTCCCTAGTTACTCTTTTGTCCTTATCGTATTTGTAAAAACCCTTTGGATTCACCTTAACTCTATTTGCAAAAGCTATCTCATGCCCTCCTGATTTCCCTCTTAAGTGTACTCCTACTGCCTTTATACTCTTGTAAGGATTCACTCGATCTATCTTGTCTATACCGGACATATGCTTCCCTTTTCTTAATCAAACCCTCAATTTCTTTCGTCATTCAGCATTTACCAGCCCACTTGACTAGTATTTTGGAATCTCACGATGGTAGAGGATGAAATTAGTAAAATCAGGAATTAAAAGCTAAGTGACAATGTGTAATCATTGTTGATTGTCATGAAACACATTTGGTTCACTGATGTGAGATAAGGGAAGGAAATCTGCCATCCTTACTTGGTATACAGCATGTTAGGTGTCAGTATTCAACCAATTCAGTTAACTTCAAGCAATATCACTGGCTACTGGCAGCTTCCTGGCAATAGTACTGGTGTCTTGTATTCCAGAATTAATTGTGCCTTTAAACAGTCTGTTCTAATACAAACACTGTTATTCACCTAAACAATGCAGCAAATTGCATCGTCATATTCACAAAAAGCAGGAAAACTGCTTTCACCCAATTCCTGCCCTATCAGTCTACCCACAGCCATCAATAAAATGATGGAAGGGATCACAATAATGCTGTCAAGCTGCAAAGGAATAAACCCATTCACTGACGTTCAGATGGGGTTCTGCCAGAGCCACTTGGCTCCTGACTTCATCACAGCATTGCAGGGTCAAAATTCGAGAATTCCATACACCAAAGGCAACAGCAGTCCCAGAGAGTGACTTTACAGCCCTTTCCCAATCTGTAGTCCTCACTTTCTCCTAACCCCTTCCCAAGGCATTCAGGGATGTGCAAAAAAAGGTCTGGCCTAGCCAGCGATGCCGACATCCCAAAATTTTTTTTAATCAGAGCTAAAAGTTAAGGTTTAACATTTTTTCATCCAAAATTCTGAAATATTGTAGGCTCTGTCTTTCTCTGTAGTAAATTCTACAAAATCTGCCATACCAGAGTGAGACTCCTGAAACACACCAGGCAATGCTTATTGACCATCGAGGCTAAAACCATTGTCTCACAAGATGCAAAGCCACAAACCTCCATCTACATATACACACTCTCCAAAGGAAGCCAGTGGATTACTTCAAAATTAACCGTACTGAATATTTTCATCATCTACCCGGATGGTTTGATCAATTTTAGCACTGATTTAGCAGAGGTTAGTTAAATCAATACAGTGAGTCAACCTTAGCACTATGAAGGCCTGTATATTTCATTTACAAGCTGACGAATTAGGGTGAACAGGTCTTGACAATCCAAAATGACTACTATACACACAATTTATCTATAACATACATGAGTAAATGGCAAACATATTTACCTGTACAACAAATCCAACTGTTCCAAAGCAGCGTTCACATCAGAATACTTTTGATTTTGCATTCCATCATTGTAAAGTTCTCATTTATTTATTCTCATTGTATTTTGCAGTTGTTCAGCGTATTATACTCTAGGCAAATTATTTAACTCACTCTGCAACAAAACTCTGTCATGTTCTCTGTTACACTTTTAGAGGTGGTAGTAATCAATGTGCAATGCAAGTAACAAGAATATCTTTTCTGCCATCTAGTTTGGTTAACACTTTGTGTGCGCATGATCAGAAAGCAGTTCTATTAGGCACAAATAAAGCAATGAAGGAGCTGATACATCAAGAAGCCTGGCACAAAATTGAATGTAAAACAGACAAAGAAGTAAGTGATATACCAGCCATAACTTATAGCCAGAGATTCTGTTCAGAAATCTTTGAGAATTCTTCCCATGAACTAGAAATGGACATGATACATTCAACCCTCTACATGAGCATAATTGATCGCTGCAATTAAAATCGGTTTGTAAAATTCTTGTTTTCTGTTTGTGAACCTCCATTGACAACCTGAACAACTGTGGCAGAACTGACAGTGTCACTAGCGCATAAATAGAATACCTTAGACTATTTGAATATTTCTTTTTGTTAGTTGTATTTTTGCATGTATACAGTATCACAATTTTTTTACAATGTTGAAAGATCTGTTAATGTCATCATAGTAAATAATATCCTAGGGCATTGCAAGGTCATTTGCTTTTGATGTCAAACAGCTTTAAAACAAGAGAGATAAATAGATTTTGTGTAGTGAGGCAGGGGTTTGAAGGATAGGAAGGGAAAAAAGGTGCGTGTAGAACAGAGGGCAGGGTGCAGGACTGGAGAGTGTATTGTGGAGAGCGGTGGGGCAGTTTTGAAAACCAGGGATCCAAAGGCAGAGCAACTGGAACGATACTGAACTGTCTGTGCAAACTCAGCAATGGTGTCAAATGACAATTCCTTTTTGCAGAGATTTGAGTTAGCACAGCTCTGTGAGGGGGATGAAATTGGGGAAATGTGTTTAAAAACAGGATTTTCTAGCTAGCTGTCAGTGGCAATTGCTTTAAAGGGCTACTGAGTACAGAGTCATAGAGATGTACAGCACGGAAACAGACCCTTGGGTTCAACTTGTCAATGCCGACCAGGTGTCACAACCTAATCCAGTCCCACCTGCCAGTACCCGACCCATATCCTGCCAAGCCCTTCCTATTCATCTACCCTTCTAGATGCCTTTTAAACGTTGCAATTGTACTAGCCTCTACCACTTCATCTGGCAGCTCATTCCATTCACGTACCACCCTCTGTGTGAAAAGATTGCCCCTTAAGTCTCTTTTATATTTTTCCCCTCTCACCCTAAACCTATGCCCTCTAGTTCTGGACCCCCTACCCCAGGGAAGAGACTTTATCTATTTATCCTATCCATGCCCCTCATGATTTTATAAACCTCTATAAGGTCACCCCTCCATCTCTGACACAGGGAAAACAACCCTCACCTATTCAACCTCTCCCTATAAATCAAATCCTCCAACCCTGGCAGCATCCTTTTCTGAACCCTTTCAAGTTTCACAACATCCTTCCGGTAGGAAGGAGACCAAAATTGTACACAGTATTCCAACAGTGGCCTAACCAATGTCCTGTACAGCTGCAACATGACCTCCTAACTCAATACTCTGACCAAAAAGGAAAGTCTTCCAAATGCCTTTTTCACTATCTTATCTACCTGCGACTCTACTTTCAAGGAATTATGAACCTGCACTCCAAGGTCTCTTTGTTCAGCAACGCTTCCTACACCTTACCATTAAGTGTATAAGTCCTGCTAAGATATGCTTTCCCAAAACGCAACACCTCACATTGATCCAAATTAAACTACGTCTGCCACTCCTCAGCCCATTTGCCCATCTGATCAAAATCCCATTGTAATCTGAGGTAAGCTTCATCGCTGCCCACTGCACCTCCAATTTTGGTGTCACCTGCAAATTTACTAACTGTACCACTTTTGCTCACATCCAAATCATTTATATAAATTATGAAAAGTTTTGGACCCAGCACCGATCCTTATGTCACTCCACTGGTCAAAGGCCTCCAGTCAGAAAAACAACCCTCCTTCACCACCCTCTGTCTTCAAGTCAGTTCTTTATCCAAATGGCTAGTCTTTCTGTATTCCATGAGATCTAACTTTGGTAACCAGCTTCCCATGGGGTACCTTGACAAACGTCTTACTGAAGTCCATATAGATCACGTCTACCGCTATGTCCTCATCAGTCCTCTTTGTTACTCCTTCAAGATGGCAGATTCCATTGAGGAAAGTGGGCTTTTCCTTGGCTCAAAAGTTACTTCTATTCTTTATAAACCATTATGAAGGCTTATTGCAGTCAGTACAAGTGTGACTGGAACTACAGACAAGTAAGGAAGCTCTTAGGATTGATATTCCCATTGATGTAGATACAGAAAGTTTTTACCAAGTTTTGCAATAGAGTACGTTGGCCATTCTATTGTAATTTGTTTTTTGTGTAGATCTCTTGCTTCAATCACCTGAAAATACTCTAAAGTTGCTGTATTTTCTCACTTTTTACTTGAAATCTCATCAGTTTATACCTGAATATATTGTCCGCAGGTTGTTCAGCAAGCTCAGAATGAGATCCCATTTGCCTCGTTAAGTTTAAGTCACTTTACATCTTATTCCGAATATAGTGAGTATAATCTACATACGAAGAATCACCAGGGACTACTGCATGAAAAGGTACGACATTATAATAACTGAGATCTCTGTACAGTAATAATTTAGTTTTATCATAGCATGTTGTGTCAAAGCAAATATACTGTGCAAGATTCTTATTTATTTGTATAAAATACATGCCATCAACTTTAGGAATAATTTGGCCATTAAATAACTAAGTTTATTATTGTACACATTTTCTTCATTTATAAGTCTTTTGGGATCACCAGTAAAAGAATGTGAAGATTATTCTGATCTAGAGCCAGATGGTTGTATTCTGCTAGTAGTATCCTCCTACAATTGAATCCTGAAGGCCACCTATGGTTCCAATTATAATTTCATGAACAAATTAAAGTGGCTGCTAAACTGATCCAGCATCCAGGACTGGCAGCACGGTGGCTCAGTAGTTAACACTGTCGCTTCACAGCACCAAGGTCCCAGGTTCAATTCTGTGTGGGGTTTGCACATTTTCCCTGTGTCTTGGTGCTCCAGTTTTCTCCCAGAGTCCAGAGATGTGCAGGTTAGGTCGATCAGCCATGTTAAATTGCCCATAGTGTCCAGGGATATGCAGGCTAGTTGGATTAGCCATGGGAAATGTGGGGTTACAGAGATGGGATGGGGCGTGGGTCTGGGTGAGATGCTGTTCAGCTGGTCAGTGTAGACTCGATAGACTTATTGACCTGCTTCCACACTATAGCGGTTCTATGGTTCTAAATAACAGGCAGCTTCTATGATTCTAAAATTGAAGACTTTCTTTTGCTTTTTATAAGGACTTAATGGATTCTCATGGGTGTTTTATTTTCTAATTTAACTCAGGTTGTAGGCAGAGGGACCCTCTTGTGCTGCAATGGTAATGTCCCTTTCCCTTGACCAAGATGCCTGGGCTCAAGTCCTACCTGCTCCAGGGTTATGGAATAACATCATGAACGGGTTGGTTAGGAGAAAACAGATTGTGGATGCACCTTACAAGGCTGCATTTATTACTCGGAGAAGGGGAAAGTGAGGACTGCCAGTGCGCAGGACTGAAAAGCATATACCCGAAACATCAACTGTCCTCCTCAGATGTTGCCTGACCTGCTGTGCTTTTCCAGTGCCACACTTTTCAACTCTGCATTTATATAATAACTCTGCATTATTATTTTCTGCCTGAAGGTAACAGTGAAGCCTTGTTTTCAGACTGCCCAGTACCTGTGATGCTGATACACCAATGCTGATATTACGTAGGGAATTCCAGGATATTTGTTGCAGATGTGTTTCAAGTTAGGATGGTTAGTGTTTTGAGTTAGTGGGCTATCGATGACATTGCTGCTCCTGTTCCTCTCTGTGATGGAGATTGCCTAGGAGACAGGTACTGCAGGTCATTTTATTGATTGTCCTCGTACCTACTACAGCCACAGTGTACCAGTGATATTGAAGTGCACTACCTGTAACAGCAACGTAATGAACTTGTGGAATTACAGATACCTGGAGATCACTACCCTTCATCATACAGCATCAGTTAATATGTCTTAATTCCGTTTAATTTTCAAATCTCCCTACAGATGAGACAGAAGTTGTCAGAAATGTGTACTGTCTACGCTGGTCCATTCTGCAAGGATTTCTGTTTAACGTCTGTCGAAAGAGCATTCCAAAATTGTGGTTCCATCAGTTCTATCAGTGTTATCACAGAAACACACAAGGTACAAATAGTCCAAGTTCAATTAAAGTAGAAAGGCCCTTTTGTGTTTCAGAAATTCTTAGCTACAAACTACAAATGATTTGGAGATGCCGGTGTTGGACTGGGGTGTACAAAGTTAAAAATCACACAACACCAGGTTATAGTCCAACAGGTTTATTTGGAAGCACTAGCTTTCAGTGGTTGTGGAGTACACAATTGTAAGACACATCAGTTACATCACACTGTAAACTTTTACTATAAAATCTGTGTCTTACTATTGTGTACTCCACAGCCATCTGATGAAGGAGCAGCTCTTTGAAAGCAAGTGTTTCCAATTAAACCTGTTGGACTATAACCTGGTGTTGTGTGATTTTTAACTTTGTATAAACTACAAAAATAGTGGCTAACAGAATTGTCATTTTCAAAATATTTCCAGTCCACTAGAGAGAGCAGTATTTGTTGTTTAACCGTTAGCTTTTCCCTCTCAGAGCAGTATGTAACAGGTATGTTGGTGCTAATGTGAATGTCTGCTATAATTGATGACCAGTAAATTCATAATAGGTTAGTTGAACATATTACCAGATGCAGTCCTGTATCATATCAAGCTTCTTCACTGCTATATACATGTGTATCACTGTTGGAGGACTTTGCCAATTGCATTTCAGCATTTCTTCTCTAGTTAGGGCATTTGTAAATTGCTGACCCATAACACACAGTCAGTAAAACATTGAGTGACCTTGGGGCACAATGGCTGGAATTTAATTCCCAGAGCAAAGGAATAATTTCACAAGCAGGCCCCACAGTAACGTTTAACCTCCAACATTTCAAAACAAAAATTAAATTGATGTGATCACAAAATTGCCTAAAATAGATTGTTCATCCTGGTATCATAAGCAGGCCTTCATGATTATCTCCAGTGGTACTAACAAACTGTTGGTTCAATGTGTATTTAAATAGTGGACTATGATAAATGTTGTATAAATAATTTGATCTGTGGTGGAGTTAGATGCGCTGCATGGGTAAAGTTGTAGGGACACTGAGGCAGGAGCTGAAAAAACTAAGAGGGAAATGGAAACTGCAGGATTAAGAATGGATGATAGTGCCTACAGGACCTGAATTCTGACAACTTCAATCCTGAAGAAGGGCTCATGCCCGAAACATCGATTCTCCTGCTCCTTGGATGCTGCCTGACCTGCTGCGCTTTTCCAGCAACACATTTTCAGCTCTGATCTCCAGCATCTGCACTCCTCACTTTCTCCTAAAAATCACACAACGCCAGGTTATAGTCCAACAGGTTTAATTGGAAGCACACTAGCTTTCGGAGCGCCACTACCTCATCAGGTGGTTGTGATGAAGGAGCGTTGCTCTGAAAGCTAGTGTGCTTCCAATTAAATCTGTTGGACGATAACCTGGTGTTGTGTGATTTTTAACACAATATGGCAGGTACAGCTGGAAAGGGTATGATGATGTGTGTAGATAACAAGCTTAGCTTAGGAAGCGAGAGCAAAAAAGTGGCTACCATATCTCATAAGAATGACTTTGTTGAGCACACTGTGATATCTTTAGAGTAAATCTTGAAACACCTGTCAATTCTTGAAAAAGTATTGCCAGACATTATCTCCTTCAGTAATTCTCAACAAGCGTTTGAGTCTTGTAAAACTTTCAGCCCCTTGTGCCTATTAAATTGCTAAGTTTGAGAGTCAGCCTTCAGACCATTTTACTACTCTCACCTAAGTACTGAGATTGTGGACTTAAGTACAACTTCTAGAATAGGACTCCATTGCTGTACTAGGGTACTGCAGTACTCTCGGGATACCATACTTTTGATGAAATGTTAAGACCTTATCTGACCTCTTAGGTCAGTTCTCCTCATTGCCTGGCCCTCAACCCTTATCACTTGAAAACAGGTTATCAGATCATCTACTGCTGCATTTTTGGAACAGCAAGCATGTTTGTTGTCATGTTTCCCCATATTATATTTCAAAAAATGATTACTTTTAGACATCCCAAGTCATGAATGCTACTCGATAAATGCAGGTGATTTTTTAGGCACCTTATTAGTTAATAAAGAAAGAACTGTATTGTAAGATAATGGTTGCATGATTTTGTTTTCATTCTCTTTACAGCCCTATGTGCGTATTGAGTATGCACTTCCTGAAAGTGCACTCCTTGCTGTGCTTACATTGAATGGAAGCGTTGTGGGGCAGTTTCCCATTACGGTAACAGCACTGAAATTTGAATTTTCTTTCATCCTTTTCGGAATTCTTTTGATAGCTGCAAAAAGTAGTAAGACAAAGTCTCAGTGCCTCACAGATCAGTCCTCTTGAAGTATTCAAACTTTACACATGCATTTCATGAGCAAATACCACTTATATTACCTGTCAGTCTGCGCATTCTGCTGCAGCTTATATTTTTTTGTGTTCAGTTACCTCATTATTAATAAGACATAATAGATTAAATTTTCTCTGAATTTTTGCACTTAACATAGAATGTTAGCTTCTATTTTGCGATGACAATGTTATTTGAACTAGGCTCATTTTTTAAAATCATTACTGGAATGAGGGCATCGCTGGCTATGCGACATTTATTGCCCATCCCTAATTGTCTGTAGAACAGTTAAGACTCAACCACTTTGTTGGAGGTCTGGAGTCACACGTAAGCCAGATCTCGTATGGATAGCAGTTTCCTTTCCTAAAGGACATTAGTGAACCAGATGGGTTTTTCCAACAATCAGCAATGGATTCATGGTCATCGTTAGATTCTTAATTCCAGGTATTTCTTGAATTCAAAATCCAGCAACTGCCAAGGTGGGATTCGAACCCAGGTCCTCAGAACATTACCTGGGCCTCTGGATTAAATATCCAACAATAATACAACTAGCTATCGCCTTCCCTTGCCATAATAAGCAAAATGTATTAAATTCCATTTAATATCTAGATAAGTTAGCCAATTAATTTCATGATATTTTGGGGGGAACATTTTTATTATTAAGAATTAAAATGTTATAGCCAAAATTGAACTGTTTGCAGCCAGTGTCAACAGTGCCACTGTCCGAGGCTGGGTATAGTATCTATGCCGTTTGTAACACTGTGAAGGCATACAACCAGGTAAGAAGGGATGAATCATTCCCCTGTTTTTAAGCTTCGCAGTTGACCATAACAAAGATTTTTAATTCTTTATGGCATGTAGCTATATCACAATTCATTAAAGCATAAATAGTATTTCAGATTAAGGAGCTAGTTACAAGGTTTTCTCATGTGAAAGATAAGAATTATGTTGTTTACAAACCCCATGAAAATTTTTAAAAAAGCAATATCGAACACAAACACAAGTATAAATTTAAAAATAAGAGAGAGTCTAATTTAAAAAAGATGATCAAGGATAAGAAGTCCTCAAAATCCTTGAAGTGTTAGGTTTTAACATGAGACCACAATTGTAATTAATTAAGCAACAAGTCCTTAATTAAATTTGTATCCTCAGCAGTAACCATGTTTGTAGACACTTTTAAGTTTTCTGTGAATGGATGTTTCTTCAATTTGCTTTTTGTTGATCATGGTTTTCTGAGAGGCTGAGAGAAAAGGCAGAGATGGAGAGCAAACCTTTCAAATTCTACTGTTCTGAATCCATCATTCCTTCTTTCTACTCTACTCCAAAAGCTGTCTGAAGTGCGGTTCATGTATGACTTTATTGCTTTTTCAAAGTTGGATAATCTGCAGGTGACTTTCATCCCAATATATGAGACTTTAAGAAAGGTGTGAATCAACCAAGTGATGCAGATCAGAGTTTCAGTGCTTTTTATAATGGTTAATTTTGCCTCAGACTGATGCCTGTTTATTGAGAACTTCATGAACTTGGCTAAACTTGGTCAAATAAATGGCCACTGTTGCTATCTTAAGTCAGTGTTTTTACTTTTCAAAAATCATTTTGATCCATGAAAGGTCCAAGGCATTAAAGTCAGAGGATTGAAGGCAAAAAAAATCTATTTTTATCACTATTGTAACACTCTGCAATCATTCTCCATTTAAAGAATACTTTTTTTCCCCATTCTTCCTGCCAATGTGAAACACTTCATATTTTCAAACATTGTAATTAATCTGTCAGATTTGTGCCCACCTACTGAGCCTATCTATGTATGTCCACTATTCCCACTAAATTGTGTAAACCTCGGAGGTCTGTGCAGCAGCAGGAAAAATTAAAGGGAATATTGCCGTCTACCATGAGCTTTTATTTTCTGCAATAAGTTTTGATTTGGCACCTTATCAAATGTTGTCTGGAAAACCAACTATACCATATCTACCTGCTCTCCTTTACTCCCTACATTTATTACTCCTTCAAAGAACTTCAATAAATTGGTTAAATAATTTCCCTTGTATGAAACCATGTGGATACTTTCTGATTACTTTCAGTTTTTACAATCCCTTCAATGATTAATTCTAACACTTTCCCCGTGGGAGATATCAGACTAACTGGGATATAGTTTCTTGTTTTCTGCTTACCTCCCTTCTTGAATATAGAGGCCGTATTTGCTACTTTCCAATCCAATGGAACCCTTCCCAAATCTGGGGAGTTTTGTAAAGTTAATGCCAACATATCTACATCAGTCACCTCCTTTTAAGACCTTGGGATGAAGTCCATCAACCCAGAGACTTGTCAGCCTGTGGCTCCATCAGATCACTTCATTCATGATTATAATTTCACTCAGTTCCTCTCCCCCTTCTCTATCCTGATTTATAGCTATTACTGGAATGCTATTTGTATCCTCTATATTGAAGACAGAAGCAAAATATTTTGTTTGTTTCACTTGCCATTTCTTTATTATCTGCTATTAATTCCCTATTCTTACTCTTAGGGGACAACTATTCACTTACTTACTGTTTTAAATACTATAGAAATGCTTGCTATCCATTTTTAAGATTACCAGGTCGGTTCTTCTCGTACTCTAATTGCTTCCTTCAGCTAACCTTTCAGTTATTCTCTGCTATTCTTTACATCTTGACCAATTCTCAGACCTGCTACTTACATTTGCATAGTTGTGTACTTTTCCTATTAAGTTTGATGCTTTCCCTGTTTGATGTACCACATTTTTATATATTTGATCCCTTGTTCCACACTGTTTAGTTTAAAACCCTCTCTACTTCCCGAGTTCAGCAATTTGTAAAAAAAAAACTGACACCACCTCAGTTCAGGTGTAGTTCATCTCCCACCTTCTCCAATACTGATGCCAGTGACCCATGAACCAGAACTTCTTCCGCACCAGTCTTTGAGCTGTGCATTCATTTGTCTAATTTTATGTACCGTGTGCCTATAAGAACAGGAGAAGGCTTTCAGCCCCTCAAGCGTAGTCTGCTATTCTATAGGAACATGGCTCTTCTGACACATCTCTCGTCCATTTTCCTGCCAAATCCCCATAACTCTTCATTTGCCTACTGGTAATGAATTTATCTCAGCTTTAAATATACAGAAGGACTCTGACCACAGCGCTCTGCGGCAATTAGTTCCAAAGATTCTCAACCCTCTGGAAGGCCTATATACACATGTAGTTATACAGATATTATAACCTTTTGTGGTTCAGTTTCTTAATTTAGTGCATAGCTCTTCAAATATTCAATGCCAAACCTGTCTTTATTTTGCCTATGTTGTTGGTAGCTGCATGAACCTTGAAGATGAATTTCTTTCTAGCCCTGAGTAGATTTCTTGAATCCTGACAGTGGGCAGCCATCACAGCCATCTGGATTCTCACACTTTGCTGCAGAGAATGGAGTCAATTCTCCCCACTACTACTACAGCTAGTCCTTTCCGGTTCCCTGATGTGTTGCAGGTCTGCAGTTTGGCCTTTAGTTTGTTAGATCTGAGCCAAAACTTAGTTCCAAAAACTTAGTGCAGATATGTTTGCTCCCGATCACAGTGGTGTCCAGCTGCACCCACATGCTGCAACATTACCCTCCATCGCTTATAAGTTTTAATTATTTACTTACTTATGCTGCTTGTTATATATTCTAACTTCACAACCAATCTGTGTGCTTTATTAAAGCTTAAGAATACAACAATTAATGACTTATCAGAGACTCACCAAATAACTAGCTCCCTTCCCTCTTGTAGAACCAATTCCAATCAGCCCTAATAAATCTGAAGAATCAATGAGTGCACTGGTGCAACAAAAAAAATCACTTTAGTGACTGAACTTAACTTGAAGAAACTGATCAGGTTTACTATAACTTTATTTCTGAAAATGTGTTAGTGTTGCTAAGAACAGATTAATCTATGATCCTGATACAGAGCTTCATGTGCTTCTGATTAACTTGGACAGGGCAATTTTCTACTGTAAAATTATAACACTCCAGACTGGACTGTCAAAATTCATTTTCTGTGAAACTCATACATGTGTCAGAGAGCGAGCCTTTCCTCCTACTTGTCTAAATTGGATCCATATCAAGGAGGTAGCCTGCTGTTCAGCTCTAGGGTTAGATAAAATTGCTAATAGAAACAGTATTTTTTTTCTAATTCTTCAGGTTCAAAGACCTACTAAAGAAAGCACACTGGATTGTGATCATGTCCTAAAGAAGCTGGAATATGATGTCACAAACAGAGCGGTTATTTATGTATCAGGAATTCCACAGACCCTGACGAAGACTCGCCTCAATAAGAAATTCAGCAAATTTGGACATATTGAGGCTATTATTTACCCTGGTGATGATATTGGTGCAAAGTCTCAGGATTGCTTTATAAGTAAGTAAATCAATATCAAAATTTGATAAAAGAAAATCTCAGATTATATACATTGAACATTTTCACTGTCGATTTTTCAAATTGGTAGAAAAGGCGTATTTTAGCTGTGCTTCATGTAGCAAATAAGTGTTGGAAGTTTTCTATAAAATTGAAGAAGTCATCGTGTATTTATTGGGGTTGCTTCGGTTTCCTTTTCACAAGACATTGCCTGCTGAGAAGCTGTGGAAAAGCACGGGGGAGGGAGAGCAAGCCTTTTCTGTTCTGCAGTTACAAATCCATAATTTTATCTCTCTGTCTGAAATTGATGTCGCAGGGCATTTGCATTCAATACTGCGTCAGGATGGCTCATGCCCAATATTTTAATTTGGAAAATTTCCCATCTGGGGGTATACTGAGAGCTCCCAAAGAAAATTGAGTTTGGTCCATTTCTTTCTTCAAAATGTCCTCATGGCTCTTCAAACTAGCTTTAGCAAGGACTTGGAACCAGGTTTGTGAAGCTCACTTGGAGTGGAAAACTGTGTAGAATAGAGAAATCAACACAAATGAACTTGATTTATTCTATAATCTTCAAAGTTAAACTTTTTATAAACTGACCACTTGCATGGCTTTGAGATTTCATGGAAAGGGTGATGGAAGAGCTGAAAATGTGTTGCTGGAAAAGCGCAGCAGGTCAGGCAGCATCCAAGGAACAGGAAAATCGCGTTTCGGGCATAAGCCCTTCTTCAGGAAACCCGAAACGTCGATTCTCCTGTTCCTTGGATGCTGCCTGACCTGCTGCGCTTTTCCAGCAACACATTTTCAGCTCTGATCTCCAGCATCTGCAGACCTCACTTTCTCCTCAGGGTGATGGAAGAGACAAATCTTTAGGTTATAGAAATGAATGCTTGAAATGAAGCTATTTCTTCTTGAAATCCCAATTCTAATTCCAGACATATTTGTCAGATCCCTTTCAAAGCAGAAGTTGAGTGAGGGAACTGAAGGATTCAAATTTGTCTGGTGGATTTCTTTGGAAGTTTTGCTTGACTTCACGACTTCAGTTGGAATTACTATTCTGTGCGATTTATTGTTTAGAATACGGAAGCTTGGAGAGTGCTGTAAAGGCCCAGGCAGCAATGAATGGACAAGAAGTGAGAAACCAAAAACTGAATGTAATAAGAGCTCTCACTCCCTACCACCTCCAATCCTGGGCTGCTCAAAAGTCTTACACCGCACTGAACCCGAGGAAATCTGACTCTCTGCCATTCGACGGGCATTCTTTTGAGAAGAGAAAAGACAAACTTTCTCAGTGTGTGAGTTTTTGTCATTCAACTATTTTCTGTTCTTTCATGTTATTCTTAAGCTACTTGACCATGTTTGAAAGGGAAGGAGAGAAAGGAAGTTAAGAGCTAAAAAAGGAGAAAGAGAAATATTTTAAATATCATACAAATAACTGAAGCCTATATTTATCATTGACATTTTAATTTTAGAAGCAAAGCAGTTTAGGAATGATGTACCCAAACCTTCCACACAAAAAATTGCTGTTGCAAAGGTGGATTAAAAAGTGAATACCCATATTAGTACATGAAATGCTCAATGCTAACAGAACACTATAACCGATCCATACAACTGGAAAAAGCTGTTAGTCATAGCCAGCTGTTAAATCAGATATTGAGACAATTGTAGCAAATGGTAAACAAAAACGTTGAAAAAGCTGCAGATGCTGGAAATTGGAAACAAGACCAGAAATTGCTGGAAAAACTCAGAAGGTCTGGCAACATCTGTGGAGAGAAAGCAGAGTTAACATTTCGGGTCCAGTGACTCTTCTTCAGAAGATCTGAAGACCTGCTGAGTTTTTCCAACAATTTCTGCTTTTGTAGCAAATGGTACCTTACACTGATAGCTCAAGTGCAAAATGTTCCTTTCAATCCTCCTTATTTGTTAAATTTGATATTAACAGTAGATCGGAATAATAATATTAAACGTAAGAGCCACCAACTTACTCATAACACTGAATCAGTAGTCCAGGGCAGTGATCACAAGAGTTGGCTATAGAATGATGATGGAATGAATGGGTAGAAGGCAGACAAACCTCACTCAGAATTAGCCATGCTAATAATGTACTTTGCATCAATTAGGAGCAAGAATTGAAAAGCATGATGAGTACAATAGATCGACGTACAGGGAGACTCTTCAGGGCATTACCCAACAACACACTCTGCATGGTCCTGCTGCCAGGAACAAACAGGTAAAATAATGCAGAAGTCTGTGTTTTAAAATTCATTAGAGGCCATGTGTGATGCCAACTGTGTGCGACGTTCACTCCCACGATCTTGGGCTTATGATGAACTCAGGCTACTTTGTAAAACCGGGATGTAGTCTTACATTTGGTAACGTGTTTGTATCAGTCAGAGATTTTCTTATTGTCTAAGTGAAATTTCTCATTTCATCGCTCTGATCAGTAGAGATTAGGTAAGTATCAACCTTGTAAATTCTCTTACAGGTTACTTCATTATTCCTGATCAGTCAAAGCTGTGTCTAGCGTGTGTGATATGCGATATGTATTTCATTGACTTGTTTACATCCCCGGTATTGCTTTACTTTTAAATAAAATTTGAACAGCTTTCTCTCCATCCTTTACTGCTGTCCCTTGAGGATGGTTCAATGAGTGTTAGTGCTTCATAGAGTGTTTGGATTCATATATGTGTCTTGGCAGCGAAACCTGTCAAACTACTTAGCATGTGATGCGTCTCATATTTACCTTAATCCTCACACAATATTCCACATACACGTATCGAGCGGAATATCGATCAGGCAAAAGAACCCTGGCTGAATTTTCCCTAACCCAGGGACACTGAATAAGTTGCAGTGCCAACTTCACCCCTGGATGAAACCAGCTAGCTCAGAACACGTCCAGCCTGAGATTCACCTAGTCTGGCGGATCAAGAGTGAACTGGTGAGAAAGAGAGCCAGAGTAAAATGAGAAGTAGAGAAGAGTTTACCGTGATGAACCGAAGAAGGAAGAATACCTCCTATACATGGATAAGGAGAGAGGATTACCAAGTCACTTTTATATTCAATGAGACTATGTTAAAATGTAATATTCAGTCAGCTGTGGTAGCAACTTAGTAATGTGCATGCCTACAATAGACCATTCTTACTCTAAAAGAATGTAAATCTAATGTAAATACGGCCTTGGTCAGTTTTCATGTGGTCCAGATTTTGTCATAAAGCAGTGTTGTAGTTTCACCTGATTTATCCCACATTGATACCTTGGCAAACAAATTTACAGTTTTTGCAATCAGTGTACTTCTCATTGTACCTGTAGAGGAAGTGCATTGTGTATTACCCCTTTATTTGGATGGTCAGAGAAGAGTAGATTCAGGGACCATGTTGTTAAAAAGAGTTTCTTTTTAAAGAAGAGAGTTGGTAAAATTATAGAATTTTTTTTTAAACTCTGTACAGTTTTTTTAAATATGATTTCATTGAATGTTTGTTTTCTCTCTATAGTGCCCAATGCTCAGCGCCTGGCCTTTGTCTCCTTGAAATAAAGCAGGATCCTTAAACCAATTGTTCAGTCTGGACTGGAGGTGTTTGTCTTCTGATGATACAGACTCTATGACTCTATAACTGACTTACTGAACCAATTAACGAGTGAATATGGTTCCTGAACCACACTCCTTTTATGAATACTGCTGAACTTGGTCAACAGCAATAACTCAGCTAAGAAAGCTGCTTAAAATTTTTATTAAATTTTTTTAAAAGGAATGTTTCAATTGTGAAAATGATGTCAAATGTGCACTATCGGTTAAGTTAATGCTATTGAATACTTCTGATTGGAGAGCAACGACAGTGGGCCAGAGCCTCGGTCTTGCCAATTTTAGGTCAAGTTCAGCAGAAAATATTTCTCCAGACTGCCAACTTTGACTATTTGAGCAAGTCTCATTGCAAGGCTCTCCTGTCACTGCAGAGAGATTGCAAACATGTTCCAACAAGCATAAAACAACAGTTCTACTGCCAAAATTTCACTTACTTTTCCCAGCCATGCTTTTATGTTGGTATTTTTGTTTTTGAGTTCACAGTCTTGTTTCAAACTTTTAGGAGCAAGAGAACAGAAATATCTATTCAACCTCTTAAGCCCTGTTTCACCATTCAGTTAGATTATGGCTGATCAGCAATCTAACATCATAATTTCTAATCCTGTGCTTCACATCTGTTTATATCTTTTGGTCAACAAAAGTATGTCAGTCTCCTTATTAAAACCATAAACAAGTTTGGCATCAATTGCTATTTGTGGTAGAGTTCCATGTATGTGTAACAGTATTTCCTAAGTTTGCTCCTGAAAGATCTGTGTTCATGCCCCTTGATTCTCAGCAAGTAGGGATAGGATAGCTAGTGAGGAACTAATCCCTTTAATATCTTGAAAATGTTGCCAAACCATCTGTAAATCTCCTAATTCCAGGGAATACATGTTTATTTAAGCTGTCCATGTAATTTAATCTTTAGAATCTTTAATATTATTCGAATAAACCTATGAAGTGCTCTCCTCAAGCTCTGTACGTCCTCCTTTTTGTGGTACTCTAGGCTATGTTTGTTCAGAATTTTATATAGCTGGAATCATGTCTTTTGCCCACTTATGGTCAAGTTATTTAGAAATAAAGACCAGCATTCTATTAGTGTTCTTAATTGTTTTACTTCTTCATTACATTTTAATAATAAGTGTATCTGAGGTACATCCCAAGTCCCTTTGGACTGCTTGTGTTTCTAGTTTTCTTTTCATTGTTTACAAAGTGCCTTGTTCTATCCCTTTTTATTCCAAAGTAGTTGACCTCATATTTGTCTACACTAAAATCTATTTGGCACAGTTTTGCCCATTCATTTAATCTGTCAATAGATTGTAACATGTTGTAATTTTATGCTTCCATTTATAATGTTTACACTGTATTGTCAGGAAGCTTAAATGTGTAACTT
>NC_057730.1:44024422-44035641 GCF_004010195.1 Chiloscyllium plagiosum | reverse complement strand
AAGCTACTTCCAGAATCTCCCTGGCTTATTAGAGATGGGGTGGCAGGCAGTTAGAAGAGGGAGGTGAAGGATGGGGAGCTCCAGGGTGGCACCGTGGCTCAGTGGTTGGCACTGCTGCCTCATTGTACCAGGGACCCGGGATAGATTCCAGCCTCTGGCGACTGTCTGTGTGGAGTTTGCACATTCTCCCCGCATCTGTGTGGGTTTCCTCTGGGTTCTGTGGTTTCCTTCCACAGTCCAAGGATGTGCAGTTTAGGTGGATAGGCCATGTTAAATTGCCAATAATTCCCAGGGATGTGCAGGCTAGGTTGGTTGGCCAGTACATGTCTACCCATCAGCCTCTGAGCAGTTTCTCAGAGGAAGCTTACCCGAGAGATTTCCCCACCCTGTTCCTAAGATGTTGACATAACAACATGCTGCTCTACTACCTGATTACTGCTTGGTGTAGGATCAGTGCTGAAAATGTGTTGCTGGAAAAGTGCAGCAGGTCAGGCAGCATCCAAGGAGGAGAATCAATGTTTCAGGCATGAGCCCTTCTTCAGGAAGAAGGGCTCATGCCCGAAACGTCGATTCTCCTGCTCCTTGGATGCTGCCTGACCTGCTGCGCTTTTCCAGCAACACATTTTCAGCTCTGATCTCCAGCATCTGCAGTCCTCACTTTCTCCTTGGTGTACGTTTACCCAAGGCACCTCTTTGACAGCAGCCTCTGCATCAGCCCGCACCGATAGTGGTGCTGCTAAGCTGCTGGTCCTCGGAATCAGTCACTCTTTGGGGTGGACCATCCTCCTCAATTAGTCCCAGTGACTGATGATTACATTGGCTGGCTGCAGCAAAATGGTTGACCAGGGTTCTGCTGCCTGCCTGGGCTAGTTTGGCTCCTGGTGCTAGGATTTTAACCTCTTCTGGAAAAAGTCATTCAAAGATTGCATTGGGGAGAGTGTAGACCAGTCTCTTAAAAAAAATCGTCACAGCAAAGGGGCAAATGTAATTTCCACCTCTGGAAAATCAACAGCTGATTAACTTGGTTAATCTCAATGATAAACACTGGAATGTTCTGTCAGAACTGATGTTGCTTCTGTAAAGCAAAGTTAGCATGTCAATCAGTGGATTGGTGAGAGGGACTTTAACTTACTTCTGAGCTAAATAGCGTAAGCACTAAGTGATAGACATAGCTAAGCAATCGCACAATCAGTGGATCAGATCTAAGCTCTGCAGTCCTGCCACAGCTAGTTGTGAATGGTGATGGACAATTAACCAATTTCTTGGAGGAAGAGAGGCTTCACAAATATCCCCATCCTCAACGGTAGAAGAGCCTGACACATTAGTGCAAAAGATAAGGCCGAAGCAATTGCAACAAACTTCAGCCAGAAATGCCTAGTGGATGATTCATTTCAGCCCTGTTCCAGTGATTGGCAGCATCAAGAATGTCTTCAGCCAATTCAATTCTCTTCACACAATATCAAGAAACAGTTGGTGACACTGGATACTGCAAAGGCTTTGGGCCCCAACAACATTCCAGCAAGAGTGCAAAAGACTTGTGCTCCAGAGCTTGCTGCTCCCCTAGCCAAGCTCTTCCAGTACAGTTACAACACTGACATCTACCCAACAAAGTAGAAAATTATCTATCTATGTCCTGTACACAAAACAGGATAAATCCAATCCAGCTAATTACTACCCCATCAGTCTACTCTTGAACATCAATGAAGTGATGGAAGATGTCATCAACAGTGCAATGAGGCAGCATCTGCTCAACAATAACCTGGTCACAAAAGTCCTGTTAGGGTTTTGTCACAGCTCCTGACTTCATTACAGCCTTGGTTCAAACATGGACAAAAGAGCTGAATTCCAGAGGTGAGGTGAGAGCAACAGCCCTTGACATCATGGCTGAATTTGACTGAGTGCAGCATCAAGGAGCCCTCGCAAAACTGAAATCACTAGGAATTGGGAACAAACTCTCCAGCGCTTGGAGTCATACCTGGCAGATAGGAAGATGTTTGTGGTTGAGATCAGTCATCTCCACTCCAGGACATCTCTGCAGGAGTTCCTCATGGTGGTGTCTTAGACCCAACTTTCAAGTTCTTCATCAATGACCTTATCTCCATCATAGGGTCAAAATTGGGGATGTTCACCAATGATTGCACAATGTTTAGTACCATTTTTGACACCTCAGATACTGAAGCAGTGTGTGTTCGAATGTAATAAGATCTGGACAATAGCCAGGCTTGGGCTGACAAGAAATAACATTCACATCACACAAATGCCAGGCAATGACTATTATCAATATGAGACAATCTAATCACTTTCCCTTGACATTCAATGGTGTTGCTATCACTGAATCCCCCACTATTAACATCCTGCTGGATGTTTGACCAGAATTGATCAGAAATTTGATTGAAGTCAGAATATATACACATCGGCTACAAGAGTAGGAATATTGGTGCAGCCGCATCTGGAGTATTGTGTGCAGTTTTGGTCGCTATACTATAGGAAGGATTTGGAGGCACTGGAACGGGTGCAAAGGAGGTTTACCAGGATGTTGCCTGGTATGGTAGGAAGATCGTATGAGGAAAGGCTGAAGCACTTGGGGCTGTTTTCATTGGAGAAAAGAAGGTTTAGGGGTGACTTGATAGAGGTGTACAAGATGATTAGGGGTTTAGATAGGGTTGACCATGAGAACCTTTTTCCACGTATGGAGTCAGCTATTACGAGGGGGCATAGCTTTAAGTTAAGGGGTGGTAGGTATAGGACAGATGTTAGGGGTAGATTCTTTACTCAGCGAGTCGTGAGTTCATGGAATGCCCTGCCAGTAGCAGTGGTGGACTCTCCCTCTTTATGGGCATTTAAACAGGCATTGGATAGGCATATGGAGGATAGTGGGCTAGTGTAGGTTAGGTGGGCTTGGATCGGCGCAACATCGAGGGTCAAAGGGCCTGTACTACGCTGTATTTTTCTATGTTCTATTGTGGCGAGTAACTTACCTCGTAACACCCCAAAGCCTGTCCATTGTCTACAAGGCACCAGTTGGGAGTATGATTAGATACTCTCCTTTTTACCTGGATGAGTGCAGCCCCAACAATATTTAAGAAGCTTGACACCAGCCAGGACAAAGCATGATTGACACCACATCCACAAGCATCCACTCCCTCCAACACCAAAGCTTAATGTATACTATCTACAAGATGCATTGCAGAAATTCACTGAAGAGTGTTAGATAGCATCTTCCAAACCCATGACCACTTCCCTCTAGAAGGATAAGGGCAACATGGAAACCACCTTCAAGTTCCCCTCCAAGACACTTGCCATCCTGACTTGGAAATATAAAACATAGAACACAGAACATTACAACGTAGTACAGGCCCTTCGGCCCTATATTGCCATTCCTTCAATGTTACTTGGTCAAAATCCTTGAATTCCCTCCCTAAGAACATTTTGGGTCTACCTACAGTACATGGACTGCAGCCTTTCAAGAAGGTAGCTCATCACTACCTTCTCAAGGGACTAGTGATGAGCAATACATGCAGGCCGAGCCAGTGATGTCCATGTCGGATGAATGAACAAAACAAAATTGGAATTATTCTAACATCTGTCATTGAGTAACTGCAAGGATTTATTAAAGAAGATTTGGCAAGGTATACAGAAAAATTCAAGGTGATCAGGCAGAGTCAGCACGGTTTTGTGAAATGGAGATCATATTTCACTAACTTCTTGGAGTTTCTTGAAGGAAGGTGCTGGGAATGTATTATGCTTAGATTTCCAGGATGCATTTCATAAGGTGCTACATCAATAATTAATATGGAAAATAAAAGCTCGTAGTCTAGGGGTAACATAATGGTGTGGATAGCAGATTAGTTGCTGAACAGGAAACTAGGCACAGATGGGTAATTTACTGATTAACAAGTTATACTATGTGGTGTGCTATGGGGCTGTTCATGGGGCCTCAACCTTTTTCAATTCATGCATATAACTTGGATGAAGAGACTGAAGACAATGTTACTAATTTGCTGATGACACCAAGGCAAGTAGGAAAGTAAGTTGTGAAGAGAATAAAAGACTACAAAGTGATAGTATAAATGAGTGGGAAAAGATCTGATAATTGGAATTTAATGTAAGAAAATGTGAAATTGTCCATTTTAGTAGAAATAATTAAAAACTATATCTTAATGGACAGTATCATAGAGGATCTGTGTCCCCTGGTGATTGCAAAAAGGTTAATATGCAGTTACAGCAAGAAATTAAGTACCTGATAGAAAATGTTCATCTATTGCAAGGGGAATGGAATATAAAATTCAGGAAGCTGTGCTTCAGTTATACAGAACACGAGTGAGACCATATCTCTTTGCAGTATCGCTCTCCTTATTTATGAAGAGGTGTAAATGCATTGGAAGCAGTTCAAAGTTGGTTTGCCAGACTAATACTGGGCATGGATGGAATTGTGTTATAGGAAAGATTGGATTGGCTGGGCTTGCATTCACTGGAAGTTGGAAAAGTAAGATGTGAAGGGTATAAGATCCTAAGGTGGCTTGACACGGTGGATGTGGAGGGGGTGTTTCCTCTTGTCAAAGTATGTAGAACTAGGGGTCATAAAATAAGGAGTCTTTATTATATCATATAAGGACTGCTTTACAAATAAGGAGTCACTCATTTAAGGCAGAGATTTATTTTTTTTTCTCCCTAGCTGTTGAGTGTGTTTGGAACACTTCGTCAAAGGCAGTTGAAGCAGAGTCGTTGAATATTATTAAGCTAGTAGTGAATAGACTCTTGGTAAGGTTATTGAGGCAGTTAGGAGTGTAGAGTTGAGATTGAGTGTAGAGTTGAGATTATAATAAGATTGACCATGGTTATACTGAATGGTGAGTCGACTTAAGATGCCAAATAACTTGTTCCTAACTCGTGTGTTTTTATGTTTACCTTTGCATTTTTGGAAGAGGAATGGATATACAGATGATAATGCCAGAAAATGATTTATAGCAACAGCTATTACACACTGCAATTGATCCATGCATCTTATTCACATAGAAGATTAGGTTTGTAATAGTTTTCATATCAGCTGTAAACAGTTTTTCTTTTTTTTAAAAGAATTAGCTTCAATTGCCTGTGGTAGTTGGTCTCAAATAGTTTGGAATTCTATATTTCTCTCCATTTTGCAAGCTTTTCCATTTTGAGGCCCTGAATTTTGAGTTTGTTTAATAAAATGGAAAACATTTGTGGATTTTTGAATGCATAATCTAGCTAATACTCCCAGTGGACTGCTCATCGAGCAAGAGAGTTCACCCCAATGTCTTGGCCAATATTTAATCACTCAAACACCATCACTGAAGAAGTGACAATCTGCTCCTTTTATTTCATTGCTGTTTGTGAGATCTTCCTGTGCACAAATTAATAGCCACTCTTCCTGCATTACAACAGTGAAATGCTTTTTGAAGTGTAGCCATTGTCTGTGAAGAGCTTTGTGATACGGAATGGTCATGAAAGGGGTTAATTGATCTTTTAATTGGTTTGAGATGGAATTGATAATTTCTTTTCAAAATGAAGCCTCCGCAATAAGCTTTTCTCTGCAACATTGCTACGAACCGATGAACAATAAGGGTGAGACTCAGGCAGGAAGTATGAATACAATTAGCATCAGATTAGTGTCTAAACCATCAGGCATTAATTTGTTATCTTAATTCAAAAGCTGCACAATGTGATCTGTCTAGAGTCATTGTGAATAGGCCCATTATACAATCAGAGTGATCACAATATTGTGTATGGGGCAAGTAGGTTGTAGATGACAATTACAACACTATGTCCTATCTCTTACCATGATGCTGATACAGAAAGTGTAGAAGATAAACCATACGATGTAGTACTTTGCTTGGCTAGCTTTTGCCCAGTGTTCCATCACCGTGTGATTGGGAACGTTTGATGCCATGGTGTATGGTGGTCACACCTAATGTTGTTTCTGATCGGATTGGTGTTTCACGTGGGTGAAGACTAAAAGTTTGAGATGTTCCATAAGCGCACTCCATTTGAAAAGAGCAGAACATAGAGGTACTGATTTGTTTTTATTCTTGTATAAGACTCATGTATAAAACAAAAGGGAGTGATGGCCTAGATTGCGAGACAGTTAATGCAGAGATCTAGGTAATATTCTGGGGACCTGGGTTCAAATCCTGTCATGGCAGATGGTAGAATTCAAATTCTTTAAAAGAGCTGGAACAAAGTCTAATGATGGCCAGGAACCCATTGTCCATTGCATCTGGTTCACTAATGGTCTGGCCCATACGTGACTCCAGACCCACAGCAATGTGGTTGGTTCTTAACCACCATCCAAATGGGTGATAAATGCAGGCCTAGCTCTAAAGTCTGATGAGTGAATTAAAAAGAAATTGTGATCCATGAGAGAAATATGGAATTCCACTATCAATTACAGACCATCCATGCCATGTTTAGGTATTCACTGTAAATATTAGATATCCATACCTGAGTTAACACACTCTGATTGTCTTCATCGCTGTGAGATCTATGTTAGGTGTGGTACAGGGTAGGATGGTCATATCATTGAGAGAAACTTGCAGCAGTTGGGAAAACTGCAATAAAAGACGAGGGTCACTTCTATTGTAGATCCAACAAAAAACTCACTGATTCTGCAGGAGGTCTCGTTTTTGATTCCTTTGTTTTATTTGCTTTTCTCAGGTTTTTTTAAATCAGGACACACAACATTGACTACAATGTCCACGTTAGTGAAAGGGTAGAGAAAAAAAAAGATAAAGATTGATGCACTTTGAAAAAAGTGTTTAAGAGCCTCATATCCCAACTCCAACCTCTGATATCTTACACCTTTGAAGCCAACAGTCTGTCCACAATTGCAGGGTATTCTTCCACAATCCCAGTGGGTTGCCTACTCCAATACTGGGATGAGTTTAAGAGAGGGTCACAGTGATTGCAGACAGAAAGTGCTGCAGATCAGAGGCCAGGAGTATGAAAGTGGATGGGTATAAAAATAAACATTACACCCAATTTTGTTGATACTGTAATGTGTGGGTCAGGTTAACATTGTTCACAGAAGTTTTGCTGCCCTTTCCTGACTCTCAGTGGTGGTGCACCATCTCAATGCAACTTTTGGTATAAATGGCGTTCGTTCCCTTTTTATCTAAAGAAAGGGTTTCCTATAATCCCCAAAACTTTGTTCTTTGAATTTATAAACCAATTAAAAGCAGTTATAAATATCCATGGTGAACTTGAATGAGGATCACTCTTTACCAGGGAGTTTATCTTGTATAGTTAGACAATGTCTTTAGGTATTTCTGGTAACTGTGTACATGTGACCCCCTCAAAAGACAGAAGTGACTCCAGGACAGGGTCATGTAGAATCTTTTCACTCCATCTGCTTGAACAACGTTTCCGAAGTATAATACAATCTGCCACATCTCTTTAAGACATGGTCTTGTCAATGTCTAGTCACGTCTGTGCCAGTTAATCAAAGAAAATGGCCTTAGAGATGGCCAATACAGACAGAGGGTTGGGGAATAAACGGCTGGCCAGCAATGCCATCGTCCCTTGAACAAATTTAAAAAAAAACAGAAGATGAGGATGATTCATTGGTCAGTGACTTTTGTATGTACATTTTCTCAAAAGGCCTGAGGGCTGCAATTTTACATAAACGGCAATGAAATTTTCAAGATGGTTTGATTTGTGTTATAGAGGATGTATGGTAGACGGTTTGATATTGTGTAAACTGCAGTTTAGAGTAGGTCAAGAGTAATGAGAATGTCTCTGTGTATAGTCTACTGATAAGTTGATAATTTGATTAAGTGTACAAAATCTTAGAGAAAGTCATTTCCTGTGGATAGTCATTACATTCAAGTATGGAACATTTAACTCTATAATGTATAAGATTCATCACAGTTACAGCCAATTCCTTGCACAGTCATGGTCTCTATCACACATGCCTGACAATGCTAACTACTTTTCATTCCAGCAGCATTAATCATTTTCCCTCTACTAGTTTGCTGTTAAACCAACAAAGTAATGCATACTGCCATTACTCTGAGACCCACCCATATATGTCTATGAATCACATTTTTCTGTTTCACTTTAGCTTTGAAGAACCATGAACCACAATGACAGATACAGCCAGACTGATAGAGGCTATGAGACAGAGAATTTAAGTGTGGGATTTAAGTAGGATCTGTATCAGCACCTTTTTTACAGATCTAGAGTTTTTGTTGGAAGAAATTGTTTTCACAACCTTAATGTTTCAAAGTGCTGAACAGCCAAGTGCTTTACTTGTGAAGTGTAATCACTGTTGTAATGTCAGTAACATGGCAGCCAATATTCACACAGCAAGGTCCACCAAACAGCAAAGTAGAAATGATTGGATCATTTGATAATGTTGTTCATGCATGCTAAAAGCTAGCTTTGATACCATGGAGAACTTGCTTGTTTTCCAATATGGTGTCAAGGAATTTTTATTATGGAATAGCCTCACTTTCACATACCAGTAAAACTAGGAAGATGTTTCAATTATGATATTAGTACAGATTATTGCAGCACATGAATAGGAAGGGTTTATGGGCCAAATGCTGGCAAGTGGGACTAAATTAATTTCAGATATCTGGTCAGCATGGATGAGTTGGACCAAAGGGTCTGCTTTCATGCTGTACAACTCTGACTGTGCTGATAGTTAAGGGGTAAAATCTCTGGGGGATGAAATTAATGCTGACTTGCAGCTTGAAATGAGATCATAACCAATGAACATTGTATTTTGTCAACACTATAATTATTTTGGGTTTAAGATCAATAAAAATGAAAATTGGTGTGATGTAGAATGAGCTGTTGATTTGCAATGAGTATGTTTGACATGATTAATGAATGAGAGTTTCATTTCCTCTGAGTCAGCCTCACATACTTCTAGTCTTGCTCTGTTTATTGATCTGAGATGTAGCAGTATTGAGATGATGCAATTGGCTCTGTGACCCAGGTTTGAGTAAGGCTTAGATCAACCAAGGTCCTCATCATCTCAGTGGGTTCTCAACTGGGGCAGGGATGTCCTCGCATACGCAAGTTCAGTTTGTGTTTCTAGTCTCATTGCCATTAATTGCACATAAGTAGAGCAGTCGGACAGAGCTATCAAAGATCCAAGTGCCCAGGAACAGCACTGTAGCCCAGTGGTCCACCTCTATCCAAAGATGTGTAGGTTAGGTGGATTGGTGAATACAAAATGCCTATTGTGTCCAAGGATGTGTAGGTTAGGTGGATTGGCCATGCAGGGTTATGAAAGTAAGGTGAAGGTCTGGGTGGGATGCTCTTTGGCGTGTCAGTGCAGATTCAATGGGTTAAATGGCCTCCTTCCACACTGTGAGGATTCTGTGATTCTATTCTCTGAAGAAAATATAGTGTGGTGAGCCAAATAAATTGGAAAAGAAGAAATAATTTAGAAAGGCAAATGTAAAACAAAAAGAGGATTTTACTGTAAGTGGTATTATTAGATCAACACACTAGAAACTGGCAGTACATTTTAGTCCATCTCATTAGGGAAGCAAAATTGTTTCAAAATTGGCCTTGAAATGTTTTCAGGAGTTAGCTTAGTTACAGTATCTCCAGTGATTCAGCACGATATAGAAATAACTGTTTGACAATCAGCACTGAACTGGAAACATTAGTTTCATTTATGTTACAGTTTTGTTTTCCTCCATCAGCTCTCCTTGGGCTGCCACGTTTGCTACAAACAACAGGACCTATACTTCGGAGATAATTCACTGGGAATCATGAAAAGTATTATATAAATGCAAGTTTTTAACTATTCTTGGTTGCACTTCATCCAGCCAGGATGAGATGCCTAGACTGAATTGAAGATTGTCGCCTGACCACTCAGAAATCTAGTAAACCTCCTGTGACTGTCTCCAATGCTTTTTACACCCTTCCTAAAAAATTCAAACTGCATACAGTATTCAAGATGTGGTCTTACCATTGCTCTGTAATTTTCTGTTCAATTCCACTTGTATTAAAGAATACCCTTCTTGATTACGTTTTGTACAACTGTACTAACCTTTTGAAACTCCTGCACTAGAACACCCAAATCTCCCTGCACCTCACAACTCTGCAGTCACTCTATGCTTATGTGATATACTGCTTTTTCTTTCATCCAACCAAAGCGAATGTCCCATTTTCTGACATTATTGCTCCATCTGCCAGACTTTAGCCCACTCACTAACCCATCTATATCCATCGGCAGCTTTCTTTGCACAACACACTTTCCTACCTAACTTGGTTAAAAATCGCACCACACTAGGTTATAGTCCAATAGGTTTATTTGGAAGCACTAGCTTTCGGAGCACTGCTCCTTCATCAAGTGGTTGTGGAGTATAAGATCATAAAACACAATTTATAGCAAAAATTTACAATATGATGCAACTGAGATGATGTATTGAAAAAAGACCGGAATTGTTGATAAGTCTCTCATTCTTTTAGAATGGCCATGTTGGGTTCAGTTAAAACATAGAACATAGAAAAGTACAGCACAGAACAGGCCCTTAGGCCCACGATGTTGTGCCGAGACTTAATCCTAATGTAAAATATAGTAACTTAACCTACGCACCCCTCAACTCACTGCTATCCATGTGCATGTCCAGCAGTCGCTTAAATGTCCCCAATGACTCTGCTTCCACCACCACAGCTGGCAACGCATTCCATGCATTCACAACTCTCTGCGTAAAGTTCTTTCATATGTAAATCCCAGAACGTTTTTAAAGTTACATTTTCAAGTGAACTTTAACAATAGGTGCCATGTCAGCTCAGATAATGCATTGTAGGTGTAGGGTTAAAGTCTATCTGTGTCCCAATGTTCAGACTGATTCTATTCCTAAAAAAGGGACTTGCAGAATCTTACATGGATTCATGCAGTTTTTGAGTAAAATAAAGTGTAGTTCTGCAAGGACAAATTCACCCCACAAACTTGTGTGTGTGCATGTGTGTGTTGTGTGTACATGTGAGTGTATGACAGAATGTCTGCTCAGTCTATGGGTCTGTAGGAGTGTGTGTGAGTGAGAGAGCGTGTGTACTGCAGTGGGGTCACCTGAAGCTTCGAAATCGATGTTTTGGGCAAAAGCCTGGAGCGTGGAGAGATAAGCTAGAGGAGGGTGTAGCATAGAGAAAGTAGCATAGAGTACAATGGGTGAGTGGGGGAGGGGATGAAGGTGATAGGTCAGGGAGGAGAGGGTGGAGTGGATAGGTGGAAA
>NC_057730.1:44006298-44024360 GCF_004010195.1 Chiloscyllium plagiosum | reverse complement strand
AATCCTCTTGCAAGGATGCCTGCCTTGAAAAAGTTTTTCTCCTCTCTCTACAAGAATCTCAGTGAGTCCCTCTCCCACTGCAACTTCCAGGTCATTTCCTCTGCCCTGAAGCTCTTACTCTATCCTACTTTCTCTCCACCCCCACCCTCCTCTAGCTTATCTCTCCATGCTCCAGTCTCACTGCCTTTATTCCTGATGAAGGGCTTTTGCCCGAAACGTCGATTTCGAAGCTCCTTGGATGCTGCCTGAACTGCTGTGCTCTTCCAGCACCACTAATCCAGAATCTGGTTTCCAGCATCTGCAGTCATTGTTTTTACCTGGAAGGGAACACACCTGTCTGGTGATTGTTGTGCGGTGTCCATTCATCCGTTGTCGTAGCGTCTGCTTGGTCTTGCCAATGCATCATGCCTCCAGGCATCCTTGTCTGCAGCATATGAGAGGACAATGTGGTGTTATCTGATTTTTAACTTTGTACACCCCCATCCAAAACAGGCACCTCCAAATCATGACTACCTTCCTTTTTGTCTGTGAATTTAGCTGCAATGCCTTTGTTTTCCTAATCTAAGTAACTGATGTAAATTGTTGAGATTGATACTCTACCTGGTACTCCAGATACAGTCCAACCAGTGCCCTGTGTAATTGAAGCGGGTCCTCCCGATTTAAAAAAAAAGTATATATTGATGACTTAAAAGGAATCAAATACAGTTATAAAAATAAGGTTGAGGCTGCAGCACTGATTCCTGTGGCATATCACCTAATACGTCTTGCCTATTAGAAAGTGACTGTTTATGCCTATTTTGTTTCCTGTTGGTTGGCTAGTCTTCTCTCCATGTCAACATGTTGCCGCTATGCTATAAGCTTATATTTCTGAAATAAATTACAATATGGTTATCCAAGTGCACTATATCTCTATAGGCACAGCACGTCTTTGGAAACTGGAACATTCAGACTGCTGAAGTGCAGTTCCTCTCCCTATAAACACCAACAGGAAGTAAGGCCTTGAAATGAATTGTCACTTTCAGCTGGTGGAAGCCTGTTATTCTATTTCAATTTGTGCAAAGTACCGAAAACCTTGTGTTTCTAAGTCCCATAAATCAAGTAATTGAGTAATTTGCCACTTGAGATGGACGGTTCAACTGCTCTTTGCTCACATGTCCAATTAAGGACTTATCAGGTAATATTTCTCTGTGGCTTTGCATTATCATTTTGAACTGATTTGTGCAGCTGAATGATTTACAAGTCATATTCAAATGCAACCAAGTCCTTAAGAAGTAGGAGCAGAAGTAGATCATCGGACCCATTGAACCTGCTTTCATTCTGTGAGATCGTGGCTGACCTGATAAGCCTCTTAACTTCACTTTTCTGCCTTTTCCCCATAAACCCTTGATTCCTTTACAGATTAAAAATATATCTGTCTCAACCTTACATATACCTGACAACCCAGCTTTTACAGCCCTCTGTGGTAAAGAATTCTACAGATTTCATACCCTGAAAGAGAAGACATTCCTCCTCATTTCTTATGACTTTGTGCCCCCGATCCTAGACACTCTCAAGGTGAAGCATACTTTTGGCATTTTCCATGACAAGCTTCCTAAGTACGGTGCATATTCTAATGAGATTGCCTCTCATTCTTCTAAACTCCAATGAGTACAATTGATTCAATTTCTCCTCACAAAATCCCTGCATACCAGGTATCAGCTTAGTGAACATTCCCTAGACTGCTTCCAATGCCAGTATATTTTTCCTTGGATAAGATGACCAAAATTGTTCTAAGTAGGTGGCACAGTGGTTAGCACTGCTGCCTCACAGCGCCAGAGACCCGGGTTCAATTCCCACCTCAGGTGACTGACTGTGTGGAGTTTGCATATTCTCCCAGTGTCTGTGTGGGTTTCCTCCCACAGTCCAAAAATGTGCAGGTTAGGTGGATTGGCCATGCTAAATTGTGCGGTAAAAACAATGACTGCAGATGCTGGAAACCAGATTCTGGATTAGTGGTGCTGGAAGAGCACAGCAGTTCAGACAGCATCCAAGGAGCTTTGGATGCTGCTGAACTGCTGTGCTCTTCCAGCACCACTAATCCATGCTAAATTGCCCATAGTGTTGGGTGGGTTGCGCTTTGGCGGGTCGCTGTGGACTTGTTGGGCCGAAGGGCCTGTTTCCACACTGTAAGTAATCTAATCTAAACTAGTACCTTGTATAGTTTTAGCAAGACTTCTGTATTTTTATGTTCCTGTAGTTCGCATACAGTATATTAAAAGAAAATACTGTCAATGAAAGTTGTAATTTAAAGTTTTACATTTTAAATTGAGAAGCTTGAGTCTTGGGATGGCAGGACTTACATATAAGGAGAGATTGAGCCAGTTAGGATTGTATTCATGAGAGATCTCATAGGAACCAATACCATTCTAATAGGACTAGACAGATTAGATGTAGGAAGGAATTTTTCACTGATGGGGGAGTCCAGAAATAGGGGTCATCATTTAAAGACGGGGAGGATAGGATTAGGGTATTGAGCTCGATGATCAGCTACAATAATCATAAATGGTAGAGTGGGTTTGAAGGATTGAATAGTCTGCACATGCTCCTACCTTCTAGGTTCAATGGTTTGTTAACAGATCATGGCCTAATGTCAGACACGCAGCCAAGGTTGGAAAGTATCGGGGAAAAAAATGACATTTGTTATGATCCCCAGAAAGATCACAAGATTTTAAATATTAAGCCATTTATTGTAACTAAAAATCCACAGCAACTAAACATCACTAGCAGGCAACAAATACTGATAGCTACAGAAATGATATCCTGACACATGACTAACTGGTAATGTTTATGTATTATGCAGCACTGTCTGCACAAATATTGTCTTTGCAGGAACAAACCCAAATTACTCCTAGATTCCAAGCCAGCTTCTATTTCCATCAATGTTGGAACAATCAAGTTAAAAGATTGTTTCTCTTTGTTTTCTGAAGTCCCTGACTTACAGCAACAAGGCCTACTCCACTGATTCCTTCACTTGACCTCATCAGGACAAATCTTCAGTCTCCTTCAATCTGTGCAGGTTCTGGCTCTTTGACCAGAGGCCAAGTTCCCACTAGCATTCTGCCCAATAGCTAAACAGAACAGCCTTCCCCTGCTGCTGCTGTTTCAGGTCCTTCTCTCTTTCTGTCTTCTTCCAGAGTTTTGAACATCAGAATGTCCAGGAGCCTGTAGGTCTACCTGTGGCAAAGCTAGCTGTTCTGTCCTTTGTCAACAGGCCTTAACCTGGCACATGAATATCAAAAACCCTTGACCTGAGCTCTGTTCTTATGGTAACCATGTCACACAGGTTCATTTTTAGATAGATGATGATTCTTTCTTTTTTCATTTTTCCATTTTACTTTGAATTAAAGAGATGGCTTAAAACATAAAACATTTTATAAAATCTCATATTCATAAAGGAATATGAAGCACAGAATAGACCTATCAGTCCAGTGCTAGCCAACATTTTATATTTCACTCAATCCTCTTTGAATCATCTTCATCTATCAGCATAACCCTAACTCCTCTTTTCCCTCATTTATTTAGCTTCCCCTTTAAAATGTACTTTAAGTAATCCCTGTGCGAGTGAGTTCCACATTCTTAAAATTCTGTTGGTAAAGAAAATTGTTTTATGCAGCAATGATTATAACCTGGAATGCAGCTGAGGTGGAGGCACTTTTTCAGGCCAAGCCTTCAGATAATTATCCAGTTTCTCTTTGAAGAGGAAAAACACTGTGGAGTGACAGAGTAAATGCAGGTGCGTGTGAGTTGCTCTGCAGAGGACCAGCACAGATACTGGGTCAAATATATACAGCACATCAGGTCAGACCTTCTCTGATTCTAAACTTCCTCTGAAATCTGTATTTGATTGCTCATGTTGCCCTTCCAAACAGGAACAACATCATCTCTACTCTCTCAAAACTAATAATAATTTTAAATGAAAGTCAACTGCTCATTTTCCCTATTCCAGACATGAAAGAAAGAATCAGAGACTAGTGATCAAATGACAAAAAAAAAAATTGTTGTTTGCTTGTGAAAAGGAAGATGGTGGGGGCAATGGTTAAGAAATTAAAGTGAGGATGGGGTGATGTATGGGGAAAGGAATTCCAAAGAATGTTCATGTTTAATCAAAGTAAAAATCATGAGATGCAAAACATTTTTGCTGATTCATTGACATCTGCTTTGCCCTATTGGCAAAAGCTGAAGGGAAGTACAAGATATTGAGAGGTATGTGATTGTCAGGAGTAAGACTGTGTTCTAAGGAAGGGTCACTCTACCAGAAACATTAACTTTGAGTTCTCTTCACAGATGCTGCCAGACTTGCTGAGCTTTTCCAGCAATTTCTTTTGAGTAAGACTGGAAAGGGAGAGGAATACTGACTTCAGTAGTCATTTGCAGCTATCCCTCAATTTAAAGATGGCATCTGCTCAGGGTTGTAGATTTTTGTTAACTGGTCTTCTAGTGAATGAACAATTGGATTTCTAACTCGTGGATCATTGGATACAAGGCAGCGTAGCCAAGGAAGTGTGAGACCTGGGCTGAAGCCTTTCCTTCCTTTCTATCACTGCTACTGTAATTCCTTACCATTGGAACTCAACATGTGATACATCTTGGTGGAAAGTTGTTTCCATGTTGATTAGTAGAAAGTTTCTCCCAGTCATTAGTATCAAAGCTGCCATGCTTCAAAGAGGATTTTGGGCTGTCATTGAAATATTTTTCTAATGTTCTTTTAATGGAATATCTGCATTACTGGTACCTATTGTCTCTTGCTAAATTCTCTTGAATTTGCATTTTGGGGGGCAGATTCCATGCATTCTGTAGTCACATGTAGGATAGACCACGCAAGAACAGCACATTTCTTCACCCAATAGGACATAAACGCACCAGATGTTTTTCCACTGTACTACACACTCTCACACACGTGACTGAGGTTAAAAGAGTTTTCCATCTTTAAGGTACTTAATACTCTCACCAGAGGCCAATTGCTCTTTGGCTATTCCAATCTCATTAATGTCAGATATACTGGGATTATCATCCAGCCTCACTTGACCCTAGTGATTTAAGGCATTCGTTAAGAGCTCCCATTCATAACAGCTGCAAACCCATCATCTTTAACAATAATGATGATATTCCTTCGACATCAAAATCCTTCCCAGAGTGACTCATGGTTTATCAGTTGGTCAGGTCAGTCTTCTAAAGAAGTCACGTAGAACTTGAAATGTTATCTCTGTTTCCCTGTCTGCTAGACCTGCTGAGTTTCTCTAGCATTTTCTATTTTGAACAATTCCTGTTGGTGTTCTAGATTTTTTTGGTTGACTGGCAAAGAGCACATCAGAAATTGCTCTAAAGTTTTATAGACACCTTTTTATTTCTGGACTGCCTTAGCCAAAAGGAAGTAAACAACTCAGGATAATGTACATCAAGAATTTACTATGCACAGGAGGGAAACAACTCAAATTCCCATTTTTTTTCTGGGGTCAGTCAGCCAACTTCTTCTCAAAATTGTAGGATGAGTAATTGATGGAGTATTGATGTGAGCAAGAGTTCGCTGGCAATTAAAGACCTCAAATGGAATACCGTCAGGGCTACAGACTTTGTGCTTTTACCTCATCTTAATTGCTTGTTGCATATCTATTTTTGTGGGTGCCACTACAAGGTATTACAGAAAACCTGGAAAAGAATCTGCTGTCACTTTAGATAAATGGGTGAGGAATTCTTCAAACTGTACATTCCTTGGTTGATGGCACTATCATCCTTAAGGAAGACACAAAAACCATCCGAGGAGTGAAGGTGATTTTATCCCTTTAACATTAGTCTACAGTTGGCTCTGGTGGTTTTAAATGAGCTTACATTTTATGATGGTCAACATATTGCCGGCTGTCTCTAGCTTTCACATGACTTTTATGCTCAAGATTTGTCTTCAACCTTTTTGAATGCTGACTTCTTGATTGGTGACTTTGGGTTGTTCTGCCAGACAGTGAAGGTTGTTAATGTTTGTTACAGGAGGTCACATTTCTCAGCATCATGTGTAATAACTCAACCACAATGATGACAATGCTCAGACACAATGGTTCAGTCACAGCAGTATAGTTGACTTTAGTTAGTCCTATCTCTTTGGGGCTGAGAGATGGATCCTCTTATTGCTTGTTTAGGTGCTGTGAAGTTCTGGTGTAGGTGAAGCAGCTCAGAGCCCAGTTTTGTACTTTGAAATGCTTAATGGAAACCGTTGTTAAAAATAACATTCAAAACAACTTATTATCTTCATTTAGAAATGTGAACAGATTGATTGCATGGGAATTTCCCATACTTTTGAAAATTGAAGGATCTTTTAACAACATTTTTCGCTGGAGATTGCAAAATGTAGGCAGCTTGTAAAGTGCTATTCCTGAGGAATAGCGAAGTTCTATGAGCAGCATTTTGATTAGGAACTTTGGGTGTTGATGCTCTGGCTATCTTGTAGTTTCATAGGGTGGCAAAAGATAAGCAAATTATTTGAACTGTTTCTTAGAACTCTGACTGCAGTGTAATGTTTCAAGTTCTTTGAATGGTAGAAATAGTTGTCAACACTGCTGCACGCGAGGTAACTGCTTAACATTGAGAGAGATTCCATATTGAGATCCTTAAACCTGCTAATCAAAGGTTTCCTATGACTGACAAGAACCATTGCTTATTAGCTATTGTAATGTAAGAGATGTCACATGCAGCTTTTGATTCCGGTTTAAAATAATGAACCGCTCTCTTTCCTCTCCTAAGGACAGTGATCTGTAATAGGTATAATTTCCCAAGTGTTAGTGCCTCTCTACTTCCATGGTTTGGCAAGGTAACAAAGAGCTGAAATGATGCAAAATAAACTGCCAACTTGCTCCCTCCCAAAGTAAAGGTTGACCCTTCCGGTTCTGAAGTTGCACAGGAGCTGATATGGTGTTTGACTGTGACTTCAGTAAAATTCCCAGGGAAGTAAACTTATGGAAGTAGACTTTTAATCAGAGAGGGGTGAACAGATTGGTCAATAAGTAGTTGCTCACAAAAAGAGAATGTGGAATTTCAGCAAGGGATAGTAGGCCGTATCAAAACCATGCCCTAACAAGGCACATGTCTAGGGTGCAACAAGCAGTTTATGAACATCGGTGAGTAACAGACCACAATTTAAACCACCATGTGAGGAACAAGGAGAATTTTTGTTCTGCTGAAGCAGTGCACACTGATGACTGCTTGCAATCTTTAAAGAGTTACATTGTACAAAACCTTGCCTGTCCTTTAAAAAAAAATTGAAACATTTGACAAAAATGTGTTCAAGATTGCAACATTTTTTACAAGAGATTTCTGCCACACTGCAACTTCTCCTGTGTTACTAGTCTGCGTGCACACACACTTGAACACAGTAGTATCTAGCAACCAAGGTTATCGATCCTCTGCCAAGAAAGTAAAACTGGCAAAGCTTTTGACTGCTTCTCTGACGTGTAATGCGAGAGACTATTAGCCACTGACTCACTCTGTAGACTTCTCTGCCAACATGCCCATGTTCCCTTTTGAGTAGGTGAATTCAGGTCACAGTAAATACAGTAGCTGCAGAATCTGCTGAAGAGTAATGAAATGCGTTTGCTTTCCGACTAAAATTGCCTGACTAATGGGTTGAGTCACTGTTCTGATCAGAGGAAGAATAATCCACCACTGCATTTTAAAATATCTTTTGTAAAAATGTTCCTCGAGCAACAAACGACCCCTGTTGTTCTTAGAAACGGTTTTGGAACTGGAACAAGCAACCCTGAATGAATAGATAATTTGAAGCAGCAGGAGATTTATAGACTTGTATTATTCTATAGCTTTGCTATTGGGGGGCATTTCTAGTGGTGTTGCCTGTTGGACCAGCTTTAACTTTCCTTTTTAAAATTGTGGGGCATGTTGAAAGTGCAGGCTGATTTTGGGAATAACTAAGGAAACAAACTGCATCTGAGACCCAAACAAACAAGACAAGCAACTGGGGATCTTTTTGACCAGCTCAGGGGATTGTGAAATTAACAGCGGAAGAACTTGGAAGGAAATGAAAACCAAAACAGGTGGGTGAATTCAATGTGAAATTAGGAAGAGAAAGAATAAATATGTAGATTTAGGAAAGACTGAAAGAAGATGCAATTCCATAGAATCTACAGTTTAAAAGCGGACTGTTTGGCCCATCAAGTCCACACTGACCTTCTGAATAGCATCCCATCCAGACCTAGCTCCCTACCCTATCCCAGTAACCCTCCATTTCTCAAGGCTAACTGTCAAACCTACACATCCCTGAATACTGTGTAATTTAGCATGGCCAGTCTTTGGAGTGTGGGAGGAAATGGGAGCACCTGGTGAAAATACATGTTGCGAACATGCAAGCTCCACAGTCACCCAAGAGTGGAATTGAACCCCAGCTCCCTGGCACTGTGAAGCAGCAGTACTAACCACTGAACCACCAATTCGTAGAGGTATTAAAAATTGTGTAATTTACAACTAAGCTGAAATGAGAATCCTCACTTTGGTATCAATGCCAGAGAGGTTAAATCAGCAATTAACATTTAGCACATCACTTCAGGGATACTTAGGCTAGAATGAATAAGAGTTAACTACTTTTTGATGAGGTTAGTTCACATATACTGTGCAGACACAATAGCTTCATGCTGTTTTCCTCTGAACAGCACTGTTAAAGTGTATTTACCCCTCCAGCACTGAGGCAGTTCCCCACCACCTTTTCCAGTGCAATTAAAGATGGGCAATAAATGCTGGCCCAGACGGCAATGGCCACATCCTATTAATGAACTGAGAAGAGGGCTGCCCTACCATTGCAACGTCATAATTTTTTTCTGTTTTCAGTAGAATTTAGAAGTCTAAGGCTGATCGGGTCTAATTCTTTTGAGATAGTGACTGGAAAAGACAGGATAGGTAAACTGTTTCCGCTAGTTAGGATTCTATAAAGAGAAGGCATTGTCTGTTGTGGGCAAAATCACCAGCCTTGGAGTCTGAATCGGGGTTCAATGACAGGTACAAGGAGATACTGGGGTGGAGGGGGGAACGGAGAGGAAGAGAGAGAAAGACACCAACAGCACAGTGGTCAGCTGTGATTCTTCTCTCAACCTGGAACATGTCAAGATAGTTTTATACATTTGGTAATAATAGGTCAGTGATGAGGTTGTTGTCTTTGTAACGTTTCTTCATGGTAAACATTGCAGAATTGTTAATAGTTTTGGTGCAGTCATTGTCAGTTCTAGCACAGTTGTTGTCCGTTTTAATGTCTGCACGGAAGTCCATTGCTGTAGTAATGGGCGCTAATTGCTCTTCCCGAGAAGGATGATTACTGCAGCCCTGGCTATTATCACTCTGTATTGAGTCCGTATCAAACTGTTAGCATTTCTATCAACGATATTAGCTGGACCCAGACACTTCGGTAGGCAGTCTCCGTTACTCATGTATATTCTCTCCCCCACCTGCCTTAAACTAATCAACTAGGTTGTGAGTGCATTGTGCTGGCATCCAGGTGGCCCCAGGCAGTATCTGTATTTGCTCTGCTGTCTCTCTCTCTCTCACCATCTTGTGTGTCAAGTGGCCAACTGGCTCAGCTGCCATCTTGTGTCACCTTGCCCTGTGCCATCTCCCACTTCACAACACACAAAGTGATGGATGAGTGGAACTTATTCCATAAACAACAATAACTGTTGATTTAAAATCTGCGATAGATATTTTTGCTAAGCAAAGCTATTATAAGCCAAAGTTGGATATATGGAGTTAGGCTGCAGATTAGCCATCATTTCATTGAATAATGGAGCAGGCTTGAGGGGCTGAATGGCCTACTCTAGTTCCCAATTGTTGTCTGTCTCTTGATTCAAGGATGATGTTACACAGGGTAGCAAGCTTCTGCCATGGATCTTCCTGTAACTTAACAGGCCAATGTTTGATCCACAGATCTTCAAAGTACAGGGGGCCAAAAATGCCACATTGTATTGGGATCTGGACTGTAACATTTCTTTTCCACTCATCATTAAGCTACTTTGATTCAATGCATGATGGATCTGGACTGAATGTCAATGCAGCAGAGCTTCTTGCAATTAACTTTTGGAATTTAATAAGTATTTATGAATTTGAAAATGCTATGCTCTAATGTAAGTGAAATTTGACTGACTTATATTGACAGCAAATTCTGGAATAGCTTATTAGAACAGTACAGGACAATGTTGTGCTGAACATGATGCCCAATGCAACTAATTGCTTCTGCCTGCCCTTGGTCTATATCCCTCCATTCCTTATATATGCATTTGTTTATCTAAAAGTCCCTTAAATGGCCTTATCATATCTACCTCCACCACCACTCCTGGCAGATCATTCCAGTCTCTACCCCACTCTGTTAAAAAACCTGCCCCTCTCATCTATGAACTTTCTCCCTCTTGCCTTAAATGCCCACGCCCTAGTAGTAGATATTTCAATTCTGGCAATAAGATTCTGACCGTTAACCCTAGCTATGCATCTTATTTTATAAACTTTATCAGTTTTAGTTTTATTCAACTTGAAAAAGTTACAAAACAAGCACCAAGTCAAGATACTGAATAAACAGTTTGTAATGGGGACCAGCCAGGGTTTGAAGAGTGAAGGTAATCTGGAGTGAATCATGGTTCATTGAGAAGTTTTAAATGAAATATCTCTCAGCTGATTAAAATATACAGCACAAGCTCTCTTTGTTGGGACTGGGCACAGGGGTTCAAAAACCCTTCATGTATTTTCTCAAATTCCCTGTTCATATTTAAATAAAATAAAAGGCATGGTAGCCATATAGAAACATTGATCCAATGTTAATAGTGTCTCCCACTGAGAAGATTAAGTTATATAGGGTGGTCTTTCACAACTTCACAGTACTGCCAACTGTGTTGATGTCAATGAAGTATTTTAAAATGTCACCGCTGACTTGCAGATTGGAAGTTCTCATGACAAACAATGTGAGCAGATTCTCTGATTAAGTGATGTAGAGAATATGTATATATTATATATAAATATAATAAAAATTAAAAAAAAGACAAAACCCAGAATTTAAAAAAAGTGCCAAGGCATCTTTTACATCTACGCAAGTAGAACAACAGGACTTTTTTTTAACATGTCTTCCAAAATTATGTGGTTACATGTCCAGGTTGCAGGGATCTTGCTTTTATCCACATCCTTCTGACTCAGACACCATTAATTACATCAGGCTAACGAGGTAAATAAATTGAATAGGGAGAAAGGAGAAAAAGTACATTGAATAGAAATCACGATATCAGAATATTGAACTATGCAAAGGTTCCTGTGGGAATCACAGTAAGCTGTTGTCACTGACAAAACATATCTTCAATCATCCCTGATAATAGGCTGGAATTCTATCAACTGGTAATTGGATAAAACAAAATCCTAGAAATGCTCAAGTCAAGCAGCATCTGTGGAGAGAGAAAGAGCTCACTTGTCAGATCACTGGCCTTTCATTACAACTGGAAAGAGGTTACAAACATGTCCAACTTTAAGCAAGTTGAGAGATAGGTGAGGGGTGGGGACAGAATAAAAAGGGATGATTAGTGTTAGGGCACAAGGCAGGAGTGATCAAGTAAGCATAGCAGAATCATTGCAATATACTGGTAGATAATGTGATTTAAAGATTCTCTTCATTTTTGTGTTTTTTAATTGCTTTGATTCACAACAAGTGGTTGATTAATAACTTCACCAGTTCAGGTCAATGACCAGGGCCATCTGCCTACTAACAACTTTGTGATTGGTTCTCAGGGAGCTGAAAGCTTGGGACTGTGAACAAGATAGGGAGAAGTTTCAGAACTCCACGAGCAGTAAAAGCCACACTCAGCAAAAAGAAAACCTGTTTATTTCTGCTATAAGCAGTGACTTACTTATAAAAGCCACACTTAAATTATGAACCAGCCACCCTGTGCCTCTTGCAGTCAGAGTCTAGATTCTGCATACTTTTATAAATCTTTAACTTTTGTTATGATTCTGGAAATAACAAGCACGATTTCCAGTGACATATGACAATGGTAGTGGGCAATTCAGAGAAAGGGCTCTTGAGGTAGTTCCTGGGCACAAATTATTTTGGCTAGCCTGCCTAACGATCAGTGATGGAGAAAAAGATCATCAAAAGCTATTTACTTCCCATTTTTTATGTAAATACTGACCTAACCCTCATCTGATGTATGAATTTTTAAAAATCCTATGTAAAGGAAATGGGAGCAGAGATTACAATCTGAAATTGCTTTGCGTTTATTGTACACCACATCTAGTTCACTGTGGATGCTAGAAATTGGAAATAAAACAAAGCACTGGGGGGAAATCAACAAGTCTGGCAGTAGCTGTGGAGAGTTAACTGAGTACAGCTCAAGAACACAGTCATACTGGGCTCAATGTTAACTTGGTTCTCTTTCCATAGATGCTGCCAGAGACTTGCTGAGTTTCTCCAGTACTTTCTGTAGATATGCTGGCTGAAGGTTGAGAAGGAAATAAAGTGAACATAAATAAAATACTCAGTCTTCATAAATAATGTTAGAATGCATGTAAGAAGTCGCATTCTGAGTACAGCACATACTCCCAACAACCTGCAACATGTGGATTGCTCTAGAATTATGAAGAACTTCAACACAACCAATCTGCTGCAACCTTTGATAACAATGTTCCCCAAGGCCCCCTCAGCAGACCAAGTTACATTACTGCCATTCTAAAACAATGATCATCCATTACATCGCTCAGACCTCAAAATAAAGACAAAATGGCTTTGCAGCTTTAAAACCATCAGATTCTGAAATTTGCAGTTTTTTTTGGATGTATTAATTGTGTGAAACTAAAATTACAAACATGCAGCTTCCACAAAGTTCAGATCAGCAGCACCTATCTGGACTTTCCAACCATGAAATTACTATTATCAGGTGCAAAGAGAAAGATGGATAAAAAGAACAATCTTCTAAAAGGTCAAATTGTGATTTCATTCCATTTTGATGCAAAATTCCAACACATAACTAAGAAATTATGCTATTAAACTGCCAGTAATTCAGTTTACTTATTATAATAAAAATGAAGCATGTTGGATGCTGTGCCAACCTTTAATTAATCTGAATTAGCAGCCAACAGAACTAATCTCTTGGACTGGAAATCCAAGATCCTGGCACATTCCTGCAGTTTTGATGCTACTAGCTAATTGGAAAGAATCAAAGTAGTAAAATACACAATGGGGACAATGCATCTGTAATGTGGCCTTGATTGCTTTCATTTCCATAGAAATGAAAGCAATATCTTCATAAGAGAGCACATTTGTAATTGTGACTGTACAGACAGAAGTCAGTTTATATTTCTTAAGTCTCATGCTTCACACATCAATAATGCCAGTTGACAAAACTGTTTAGTGTGTGCCAGACAGCCACTAGTGGCTTCTGTGTTTCACATGAGATGATCACCTGCTAACTGGATCAGCATATTGAAATGCAATGGTTTTCATGGCTTGTGCACTCCTGCAGGTTGCAAAGTCTGGTGCTCTGTTCCTTGCAATTTTTGCACAAATGTTTTAAAATATTTTTGAACCCACATCATGCAAATACTCCACAATGCAAGTAACTCAAATAAAAGAACTGCCCAGATTTAATTATTGCCACAAAATGTCTTTTTTTCAGCAAAAGGAATTCTGAATGCTGGATATAGATTACATAAAGTGTCATAAAAAGTAAGAAAGTTATGAGAAAACAATACAGGTTCTCCATAGCCATTATCCAAATACCATAATGAGATTATAAACTTGTAATGCCTCCTAGGTATCCGTTATTGTACCTTACTTGTTATGCTAATTGTATCAGATTTCCTGTGTCATTGCTCATACAAAGTCAGATAATATGTTTTATAAAAGGACAACCGTTTTAGCAATGCATCAATGCAAAACCTAAAGGTATACCTGTGTTTTCTTGTGGTTTCAAAGCAGAGTTGCTGTTAAGTAAGGTTAAATGAGCTTACTATTTAGAATACTCTGTCTGCAGGACGGAACCTGGCTTTCTTTCCCTTATTCAGTAACACAAAGGTTAAGATAAATTGGGGATTACAGATACCTTTTACAGAGCCAAAAATCAGTATTTTCAATTCCTGAAGATTTTGCACACCTTCCAAGTCACAGCCTTATCGATTTTTTTAAAAAAGAAAACCTAATTATGGAGTCAAATATGATGGGCAAAACTCAACAACTGGGGAGGCAATGGCTGAGTGGTATTACTGCTAGATTCTTAATCCAGAAACTCAGCCAGTGTTCTGGGGACCCGGATTCAAATGACAGAATTCACATTCAATAAATAAACAAATTTGGAATTCAGAATATGCTGATAACCATGAAAACATGGATAGAGAACTGCAAATAGGAAGCAGAGAGTTGGTACAAATGGGTCTTTTCAGAGTGTCAGGCAGTGACGAGTGGGGTGCCGCAGGGGTTCATGGCTGGGAACTCAGTTGTTCATAGTGTACACTAACGATTTGGATGAAGGAATGGAATGCAATATCTCCAAGTTTGCAGATCACACCAAGCTGGGTGGCAGTGTGGGCTGTGAGGAGGATGTGAAGAGGCTGCAGGGTAATTTAGACAGACTGGCTGAGTGGACAAGTACTTTGCAAATGCAATGTAATGTGGATAAATGTGAGGTTATCCACTTTGCTCACAAAAACACTGAGGCACATTATTATCTGAATGGTGGCAACTTAGGAAAAAGGTGAGGTGCGAAATCTGGTGGGACAGTCACTGAAGGTTGGCATGCAGGTGCAGCAGGCAGTGAGGAAAAATAATGGCATGCTGGCCTTCACAAGGGGAGGATTTGAGTATTGGAGAAAGGATGTTGTGTTGCAGGTATACAGGACCCTGGTGAGGCCACACCTTTGTGCAGTTTTGGTCTCCGAAGACATTCTTGCTATTGACAAGAGTCCAGCAAAGGTTCACTGGACTGATTCCTGGATGACCAACGTGAACAAAGACAGGATCGACTGGGGTTGTACTTGCTAGAATTTAAAAGAATGAGGTGGGGGTGGGGGGGGGCGGAAAAGGAAGGGAAGGAGGAGAAATCTCCTAGAAACATTAAATCCTGATGGGACTGGACAGGATAAGATGCGCGAAGAATGTCCCAATGTTGGGAAAGTGCAGAACAAGGGATCACAGTCTAGGAATAAAGGGTAAGCCATTCCAGGACTGAGGGGAGGAAGAATTTCTTCACTCAGTTGTGAACCTGTGGAATTCTATTCCACAGGAAGCTGCTGGGCCCAGTTCATCAGGCATATTCAAGGGGGAGCTGGATGCAGCCCTTGTGGCTGAAGGGATCAAGGGATTATGGGGACAGTGCGGGAATAGGATACTTAGATTACATGGTCAACCCTGATCATGCCTACTCCTGCCCGAATACTTTGTTGCAAATTGTTAGAAAAACCCATCAGGCTCACTAATGTCTTCAGGGAAGGAAATCTGTCATCCTCACCTTGTGTGGCCTACATTTCACTCCAGATCCACAGAATGACCTAGCAACCTACTCAGTTTAAAGACAGGTATGGACAGGCAATAAATGCTGGCCAGCAATGCCCACATCTCTCAAAATTAATAAAAAGTTGCAAATGATCACTATACTGTATTTGATGGCGTTTCTGTACATAACACCCTGCCTTTACATTTATTGAACTGAACAGACACATAATAAACTTGTTAGTAATTGCTTCTTTCCTGACATTGCAACATCTAGTGGAGAATTATTAAAACTATAGAGTGAATAATAATATCCAAATGGGTAACTAATTTATGACTAGCTGGATTTAATCAGAAAAAAAACATCGTTGTGAAACTTGAAAGGGTTCAGAAAAGATTTACAAGGATATGGGCCAGGGTTGGAGGATTTGAGCTATAGGGAGAGGCTGAACAGGCTGGGGCTGTTTTCCCTGGAGTGTCAGAGGCTGTGGAGTGACCTTATACAGGTTTACAAAATTACGAGGGGCATGGATAGGGTAAATAGGCAAAGTCTTTTCCCTGGGGTCGGGAAGTCCAGAACTAGGTTTAGGGTGAGAGGGGAAAGATATAAAAGAGACCCACGGGGCAACCTTTTCACGCAGAGGGTGGTACGCGTATGGAATGAGCTGCCACAGGAAGTGGAGGCTGGTACAATCGCAACATTTAAGAGGCATTTGAATGGGTATATGAAAAGGAAGGGTTTGGAGGGATATGGACTGGGTGCTTGAAGGTGGGACTAGATTGGGTTGGGATAGCTGGTCGGCATGGACGGGTTGGACCGAAGGGTCTGTTTCTATGCTGTACATCTCTATGACTCTATATGCATGACTAAATCATGCAATGCATTTTTGCCTTCTGATAGAGGTCATAATTTTCAGATACTTAGAATGTGCTGGCCAGAGGGACTAAACTATTAAGATTGGGATTTTATTTGATAGGAATGAACTTTATCTATCTTTTCTAGGGTAAGACCAACTATGAAAATGATATGGATTGCATCCAGGAACAAACGGGGAAGAAAATTCCATCCAACCAACATCAACTGATTCCATAAAATTTGCATGGAGCACAAGGTTTCCCAATGCTTCCAAGAGCAAATCCTGCAAGATTAACCACAGGGACAGAGTTTATTAGGCCACTGGGCAGTGTGTTTCATTAAATGCTGCAGACACATTAACACACTGCACCCAGTCCCTGACCTCCACTTCCAGTTGAGTCATAATATGCAAAACCCCAGCACAAATGTCAGCAGCCTTTTCATGGTGTACTTTAAAGACAGACTCACTTATAAAATTATTCACCCTGTTAGAATGTTCCCATAGCCTTTTACAGCTTCAAAAAAATTATTTCAGTGACAGAGTGGGTGTGCTGATCAAGGGCAACAGGACCAAAGAGCTACCAGCCCAAACAGATGGCTTTCGAAAAAAAGTCAGGTGAGGGTCTGGTTGACAGGCGGATCAGTGAGGCAAACCCTGGAAGATGGGGTAGGGGTTTTTGCTGAGGGCAGACAGCAGTATTATACTGAGTGGGACCTCTCAATGGTCCTCTCCCTGTTCTACCCAACAGTAGCGGAGTGGGAAACAGCCGGGGTTTACCCGACAGCCTTCTTATGCAAGGCAAGACCCTCTAATCACTGGAAAAACTTAGTGAATCCATTAAATGGCCAATTACGGCCTCTTCCATTGTTTGCGAAGCTCTGGAATAGGTGGGCCATCTGTCACCTTTCCTGCTGCTGCTGCTAAAATGGCAGGGTGTCAGGAAGCTAACAGGCACACCACCCCATCACCTCTCCACATCATTTTACCAGCCGCCTCCTCCTCATTCCATCTTTGAAGGGCTGCTAAAATCCAGCCTAAGGAAGGATACTTCATATGGTCATTCATGTAAGATATAATTTTTGATTCATTTTGGTACTATGGGAAAGGGAGGCAGATGAAGATCAGGAAATTTTGCTAAAATAGACTTAGAATTGACTAATTAGTGCATACCACAGAGCCTTTTGAGAGAAATGGAAGTTAGAGATGGTGTGCAGAGGGTAAAGTACAAAATGAGGAAAGGGAGAAAGGAGCCAAGACAACTGCAGAGATTGTGTTAATTACAGACAGACAGTGGAATTCCTCAAACAAAAAAACGGTAGTGGAGAGCAAGAGGCAGGGTAAAAGACATCAGGCATTAAGATATACAAATCATGTTGTTTATATGTATGATGCTGGAACACTTGGCAACTTTGGCAGAGAACATCTGGAGTACCAAAATGCACTAAGGATAGGTGCTTAAAGCAAGTTCTAGATATACTGCAAATTTAATTCCAGTCACTTAAAATGCAATCTCCAGTTAAGATTGGTGTAAGAGCCCCACCCGTCCAACCGCCACCAGGACAGAACCCCACTGGTCCTCACCTACCACCCCACCAATCTCCATGTACAGCGCATCATCCGCCGTTATTTCCGCCACCTCCAAACGGACTCCACCACCAAGGATATATTTCCCTCCCCTCCCCTATCAGCGTTCCGAAAAGACCACTCCCTCCGTGACTCCCTCGTCAGATCCA
>NC_057730.1:43972621-44006031 GCF_004010195.1 Chiloscyllium plagiosum | reverse complement strand
TCCGCCCCCACCCCAGTCTGACCTATCACCCTCACCTTGACCTCTTTCCACCTAGCGCATTTCTGACGCCCCTCCTCCCTATCTTTTATCTTTGCCTGCTGGACACTTTCCTCATTCCTGAAGAAGGGCTTATACCCGAAACGTCGATTCTCCTGTTCCCTGGATGCTGCTTGACCTGCTGCGCTTTTCCAGCAACACATTTTCAGCTCTGATCTCCAGCATCTGCAGACCTCACTTTCTCCCGTAAGAAAATATTACCCAATCTTCTTCATTCTGGCCAGAAGAATTGAGATCCTTGCAAGAGATTTTATTTTCTTTCAATGATCTCCATTAAGACTCTGTCAGCTGTTAAGATTTCAGTTGAAAACTTTCACCAGATTGAATCAGGGCTAAACTAAATGATCTGAAGTAGATGATCTCTGTTTTACAGCTTGCACCTTCCCAATGTGGTAGAGAACAGAATTTCACTTTTAAATGTGACAAAAGGAATGCTATTCCCTTTCAATCAAGGCTACATTTCACATCACTGATCGATTTAACTTCAGCAAAGTCAATCTATCAGTACACAAATAAATGAAATTCAGTCAAATCTGAATTTAATGCACAAGACAAATGTGAAAATCATAAATGAAAAAGGTTTCAAGGAAAACTTCTCAAAAGAACAAAATAGAAATGCAACAAAAAAATTCAATGAAAGCATTAAAGCAGGAAGTGGGAAGCTACAGTTTTAATCTATTACGATCTAAAGTCCGGGGCCGACTCATGTGGCCCAGTTAATAGTTTTCCATAATGGAAATTGGTTTAGCTCAGTTGGCTGGATGGTTGGTTTACAGACCAGCACGGGTTCAATTCCCATCACCAGGTTGGAGGTTACCACGAAGAACTCTCCTTCTCAACCTCTTCCCTCGCCGGAGGTCTAGTGGCCCTCAGGTTAAATCGCCACCAGTCGCTTTTCTCTAATAAAAGAGCAGCCCCTATCGTCTGGTAAGACTATGGCAACAACAAACAAGTTTCCTGTCAATCCATAACAGCTAGCAACATATCTATTGTGAATGAATCCCAATAGACAAAGTCAGTTTGATGAACACTTATAACTTGTGGTACCCAGACATGTCTCAAAGACTTAAAATAAATTCTTTAAGGTGAGAAAATATTAAGCTGTGAAATATTAAGCTGTCAAACAGCTGTGAATACTTACCGACAACTGCACTACAGCCACTTTTACAAATTATCCGTGAAGCAAGTGTTTTGATTCGATCACGAATAACAAAGGCATTAATCCTCCTACAAATGATTGATCACCATTGTAACAGTGTCAATTTAAGTGTTTAAATTTGTTAAAATTAGATTTTTGCATTATGTTGAATGAGCAGACTCCTCCACCCTGCAATATTTATTTGTTTACACAGCTATTTTCTCTGAGTTTCTCCACAACAGTGCTGTCCAATAGGATTTTGATGCTCACCAAACTTGTAGTGACCAGGTCATTGTATTTGCCACTTGATACGAAAGAAAGTGAATCTTGTCACAACCTCCCAGAAGTGAATAGGGACTGAGGGACAGGACTAAAAGGGAGTAGTACTGCACTGCAAAAAGACTAGTTTTTCCATATAAGTACAAGTCCATGGTTTTAAAGTTGGTTGCAATTTATCTTTTGCAGATTCTGATTTTATAGTTCTGTATTCAAACTGTTTTTATAGATTTGAGCTAATAAAAGTACATTCACACAAAGTGTTAGTGAAATTCAGTCCAGATTAAAATTATTGAAAAGGTCTACATGAAAATCAGTTCAATTACTTACCTTGCATTAAAAATTGTTTCACTGGTACTAAAGGGATTAAATTCAATGTCAATCTGGAGTACCTTGAGTAAGGAGAGTGCCTAGTTATCCTCGCTAACCATCCAGGGAGACATCTTTTAAGGGTTATTTTGACCTTTAACCACATGGCAACTTGTATGGACACATTAATATTTTCCTAAAGTCCAAATTGGAAACCATGCATATGAACTGCAATGTAGAATTATACACCCTATTTAGTTGTCTTACAAACAAACTGATTTTAGAAGACCATAAATAGGAGATTGGCAGTTCATTTTCATGATATTAACTGCATTTGCTTTGAATGACGGTACAACATGACAATATATTGTTTCTTTCAGATCTGGTGTTGGGGTGGAAAGTGAGCACTGCTACTTCTTCTGATATTACAGTTGCAGCTGAGATAAACTGTGGTTCCATTTTCCCACTCCTCTCTCATGCGAGACAGCACATGGTTGATTAAGTGCAAGCATTGACAACTTGCACAGTGATGAGGTGCAGATAGCTCAACAAACTGATTTGTGACAAATCAAACGTGTGGAATGATTTTGAATACGGTATGGGAAAATAAAAGGAAACATTTGGAACATTAAAACAAACAACAAACTACAGATGCTGGAAATGTGAAGTAAAGTTAATGCTTCTAGTTGGTAATCATTCTTTCTCCATGGAACCTGCCAAACTGGAAGGCAATTTCAAACAACTCCTGATTTTATTGACACTAACTACTTTAGGAAAATATGTTGAACCATTTTTTTTTCATCTAAACAAAGTACATGTTGTTCAGCTGAACATGTCCATGACAGAACTTGTGCTTTTACACAAAACTCTTCCTCACCTTATTCATTTAACCTCATTGACATGTTCTCATTTTCTTTTACTCCTCCTGTTTATTGAGCTTCTTCTTGGACACATCTATGTTAGCTGCCTCAATTAACAAGAGAATAGTAAGAATGTTCCCCCTCAAAACCTCTTGGTCTTATTGCTATCTATCTAGCTCACATTTATGATCCCTGGTTCTGGTCTCGCCCACAAGTAAAAAACATCTTGTCTACATTTCAAAACTGTATACACTTTTGTATAGTTGCTTCTGAACATCCACTGCAAGTAGAGATCTTTAAACAAATAAAGAGTTGTCATTTATAGTAAGAAAGTTGTCTTTAATTTTCCTTCATGAAATTTCGATTTTCTTCATGATACAAAAAACTTTAAATATGATACAAAACTCACCACTGCCCAAAAAAGTAAACAATTCTCTTTTTGCACGCACACATACACACACACATTCATACATACAAATAAAGGCTGGTGCACAATGCATCTTTTGACATACAAGGCTGAAAGCTCAGTACAGTTCACACCAGATGACAAACGAAGGGATTGCTCAAATACACAATCACTGTCCTTACTGTAAAGGCAGCGACAATGTTTTGATACTACCTTGGGGAAAAAAAACACAACCTGAACGTAGAGGTCAGGCCACATTATTGATAATGAGTCATTGGATTCACTGGAAATACAACTGATGTAATACACACGCGCACACACAGATATATATATATATTTATATAAAATTACAGTGCTGAACAATGATTATATTGTTTTATAATCCAAAATAAACATTTCATGTTGCTGGCACAAGGCAACTTCCAGTATCGGTTGTTGCTCTAAGCCATAAGTGGCACAGGACTAGCTGTAAATGCATGTAACCCATGAAATGGTTGACAATGATAGAAGATGTGAAATGCTAGTCAAATCCCAACACATTCTTAACAACACAAAATAAACTGACTAAAACATTTAATATGACGTTTGCTTGTGTTTGTACAGTTAAAACTTTGTACACAAAGATTTTTTTTAAAGTTGTCTTGTACCACATGAAGATTGGAGCTCGGATCAGTATGGCTTGCAAGTGTTGCATCTGGTCACTTATCTGGAAGATACCACTTTGTTCATCCAATGTGTGTTTCATGTCACCATGTATCTGGGACTTCAAACAATGTGGCCTGTGAATTTGCACTGCTTCCTATTCAAAAACAAATAAAAGATAAAAGGTTTGCATGCAGTAGAACATCTGTGTTAGGAAATTTCTGCCAGTTAAATATGTTTCTCTAAACATCAGTAAACAGTCCAAAATGCCACAACACAATTCGAGTGGTTCAGGGCGATATCATCCTTCTGGTGCACGATTCAGGTCTTTTTACAGCCAAACAATTACAATTTTGCATGTAACTTTAATTTATTGCACGTAAATTGACTATTACTTTACAGTTTAGACAAACTGCCAAAATACCAACACATGCTAAGGACTAGGAAAGGCCTATCTTAGCAGCTCACAGCAATGTAGATACATTGGCTATGTTTCAAACAGTTATCAAACCAGCCAAAAGCCACATTAGTTTTGGTCACATTCATTTCTATCAATTCTCAAGTTCTGAAAACATTGATACATAAGAATATCGTTCCAAAAAAAAAATATCAAGAGCCCTCCAGCGTCCTACCTGAGGATGCTACTTGTTTTACATGTGGCTATATGGGATAGTTGGCCACCGCAACATGACAATTGTCATCATCCTATACAATTGCAGCAGTGGTCTCAGGACTTCTCTTCCTTGGCTCATGAAAGAGGTCATCAACAGCATAACTGCCACTGCTGTGCCAACTGAGAATAACTGGCAGCACACACCGAGGATTAAAACCAAGAGCAGAAGTATTGGCTCAGTTGGCAGCATGCTTATCAGCAAGTTCAAACGTTTACAGATTCAAGGTACAGACTACAGTATGTAATCTAAACTCAAACTCAAGGGTTGTAACAAGGGAGAGCTGCACTGTCACAGATGTCAAAGTTTAAAAAAATCACAACACCAGGTTATAGTCCAACAGGTTTATTTCGAAGTACTAGCTTTCAGAGCGCCTTTCCTTCATAAGACACAGAATTTACAGCAAAAGCTCATAGTGTCATGCAATTAAAACGATATATTGAAGAAACCTAGATTACTGTTAAGTCTTTCATCTTTTAGAATGCGTTGCAGGTTTCAGTTCATTATTTTAAGTCACATTCTCAAGATAACAAAGTTTTATTAAAAAAAGTAACATCTCAGCTCAGACGATACACAAAGGTATGAGGTTAGAGTCTGAGAGGTCACTTTAAATAGAAAACCTTAAGTTATCGCGAGAATATGATTTAAAAGTAGTTCTGGGATTTGCATATTAATGAACCGAAACTTGCAACCCATTCTAAAAGATGACAGACTTATCAGCAACCTAGGTTTGGTCAATACAGAGGAACCTTAATTATCTGAAAGACACAAGCGGGCAGTATTTTGTTCAGATAATCTAATACCAGATGTCACAGTTTAGCCAAGCATCAGGACCTTGCGATCTTGTCTAGATAATCCCCAATTCGGATAATAGAATGCCGGATAATCAAGGTTTCGATGACACTATGATCTTTTGCTATAAATTCTGTGTCTTGTGATCACGTCCCACTAGTTACCTAGCTCTGAAAGCTATTATTTCCAAATAAACCTGTTGGACTGTAACCTGGTGTTGAGAGATTTTAAAACTTTGTCCACCCCAGTCCAACACTGGCACCTCCACATCACAGATGTGATATTTTGAGCAACGTCCCATCTGCCCTCTCAGGTGGACATTAAGATCTGATTTTTCTGAAGAGCAGAGAATGCTATTCCTTATGTATGGACTAATGTTTATCCCTCAACCAACATCACCGAAAGAGATTTGCTGGTTTTCAACATATTTCCTTTAGTGGGATCTCGCTGTTTGCAAATGGTCTAGTGACTCAGTTTCAAAAAGTTTGCCATCACCTGTAAAGCACTTCAGGATTTCCTGGGATTGTGAAAAGTTCAAGTGAAGTCCCCAAGTCTTTTTCTCATCTAGCTGACTCAGCCCTACTCCATTTGGCTCATTTCTCTCCTGAACTGTCAGGGTAAAGGGCGTTGTATTTACTGAAGAGTTCTAAACCACTGAACTTAACATTTTCTACAAACTTCAGAGAACAGTTTGAATATCTTAAAAAAAGACCTGAACATTTCCTCATAAGAATACACAGGTTAATCATACCAATACAAATTTGGAAATATGCCCAGGGTGAATAAAAATTGGCTATAATGTGACAGAGATATAACAAATATGATAAATAAGCATAAGCTATTTTTGATGAATTCAAGTCTCACAAAAGGACTCTAGGTAAATAACTAATCAGTGTCATTTAGAGTTAGCCTTCAGTGTTCCCACCTTCACTGAAACAAAATACACTGGGGAAGGAGAGGAGAGATGTGGAGAAGCATGCCGGAGACATCACCACTATGAACTTAGGACGTGGGTTGACTCACCTTCCTCCTTTTGGGCATGTGCTTTTCCTGCGTCATGACCACAAATCACTTGGCATGGACATCGGATTGCTATTGATTCCATTATACAGCATTTCAGACATGCACTGCACTTGTGATCATCAACTTTACATAAGATCATAAGATGATGTCGAGCAGACATGGGTCATTCAGTCTATCAAGTCTGTTCCACCATTCAATAAAATCACAGGTATTTGATAATTCTTGACTCCATCTTCCTGTCTTTTCCATATAATCACGTTCCCTCCCCAATCAGTTTCCCTTATTGATTAAAATTCTATCTTAGCCTTGAATATGCATAATGACCTAACCCAATTCCACAGACTCAAACTCAGATGAAATTCCTTGTCATCTGTTTTAAAAAAAAAAGTGCAACTTCTTATTCTGAAATTATTCCCTGAAATCCTAAACTCTCAGAGAAGGGGAAACAACCTTTTTGCAGCTACCCAGTCAACTCTAAGAATCTTGTGTACTCCAGGAATAGGGCCTAACCTACTCAATCATTTCTCCTAAAACACAGTCTCTTTGGACCTGGTAGCAGACTAGTGAACCTTCTCAGGATAGTCTCCAATGTCAGTATATCTTTCCTTATGTGGAGGTGCCGCTTTTGAACTGCAATGGACAAAGTTAAAAATCACAACACCAGGGTATTGTCAAACAGGTTTATTTGGAAATACTACCTTTTAGAGCGCTGCTCTTTCGTAGCTACCTGATGAAGGAGCAGTGCTCTGAAAGGTTGTACTTCCAAATAAGCCTGCCGGATAATAATCTGGTGTTGTATGATTTTTAACTTCATCTTTCCTTAGATAAGGCACTTAAAACCACCTACTATTGTGCTGGAGAATAGGATAGCTGTCAGATGAAAGTTAATCAATTTGATTTGAATTTACTGCACAAAACAATCATAACATAATCCACATAGCTTCTACAAATGAATTTTCTGTGTCTTAACCTATGTCTGCAGTTGGACAGATATGGGGGGTATCCAACTTTTTTTTGTTTGTGCGCCAAACAGATATACCAGTGAAAGAGGTGGATTGTACATGAAATAAAATATAACAGTAGCAATTTGCATGAATAAATGCCTCACAATTCAACAAACACAATGATATTGCAATCAGGCTTTATAGAGTCATACAGCATGAATACAAGCTCTTTGGCCCAACACATTCATGCAAATCAAGTTTCCTAAACAAGTTCCATTTGTCTGGGTTTGGCCCATATCCCTCTAAACCTTTCCTATCCATGTATCTGTTCAAATGCCATTTAAAATGTTCTATGTGTACTCACCGCTACCAAGTCTCCTGGTAGCTCGTTCCATACTTGTGAAAACGTTGTCCCTTAGAATCCTTTTAAATCTTTCCCCTCGCACCTTAAATCTACGCCCTCTAGTTTTGGACTCCTTTTCCTGGCAGGAAAAGACTTTGGCTATTCACCTTATTTATGTCTCTCTTGATTTTATAAACCTCTAGACAGGTCACCCCTCAGCCACCTACACTCCAGAGAAAAAATGTCCCAGCCTATCCAATATCCTTGCAAATCTTTTTTGCACTGTCTCCAGTTTCAAGACATCCTTCCTACAGCAGGACGACCAGAACTGTCCCAGTACTACAGATATGGCCTCAATGTCTTGTACAGTCATAACATGATGTCCCAACTCCTGCATTCAATGCTCTGACTGATGAAACCGAGCATGCCAAAAGCGTTCTTCACTACCCGGTCTACCAGTGATGCCACTTTCAAGGAACCATGTACCTTGACCCCGGTCTCTGTCCAATTACACTCCACAGGGCCCTACCATTGACAGTGTAAGTCCTGCCTTGGTTTGTCTTATCAAAATTCAGAATGAATGAATTCAAAATTCAGAATTCGCACATGAACATACAAATGAGAAGAAGCCGACCATTTGATCCATCAAGGCTGATCCTTCATTCAATAAGATCACGGTTGGTCAGTTTCTTCTGAATTACACATTCTTATATACCTTCAGTAATATTTGATTCTGTTGCCTAACAAGCATCCATCTGCTATTGACTTTAAAAATATTCAATAGTTCTGTCTCCAGCACCTTCTGGAGACAGTGTGTTCCAAAGTCGAATAATCTACAGAGGAAAAAAAATTCCTCGTCAACAAGTCTAGTTCACCAGCCTAGTACAACTGGGCTGAGAGAGAGAATTGTAAATAGTCTGAAACAAGTCGAAATCCATAAGGAAGAGGTTTTCAATCCTTATCCAGAGACAAAACTTTCTTTTCACTTGGCATTACAGATTTTCAGTTTGCATACTCACTTTAAACCATTGAAAGCAGTGGCTTTGTGTTAATGCCACTGGATGAGTAACCCAAAAGCCCAGGTTGATGTTACGAGGACAGGAGCTTGAATCTCAACATGGCAGAGAATCTCACCAAACCTGAATATAATGACAATCTGGAATTTAAAAAAACAGCTAGCCCTTAATGACTGTTGACTGGGGCTAAAACTCATCCAGCTCATTAATGCCTGTTAAAGAAGAACATTCATTCTTACTGGTCTGGCCTACATGTGACACCTTGCATATGAATCAAAATCCAGTCAACTTTTAATTTCCATTGTAATGATCGCTCAGTGATATTATAGTCTATAAATCCAACTGCTGGAGAAGTTTTGACAATATCTTTGATAAAGTGAAGACGACCAACTCACCCATCATTAAATGACACTGTGCAAAGGTGTCAGTTTCAACAAGAATATTTCTCAAAATAAAATCATACAAGAAACAGCTGCTTATTTAAATATTTTGTTATGACTGGAGCTTGGAACATCTGCAAGGCTGAAAACCAACCTGATACAAAGGATTTCCAGTCAGTGTTTGACTTTACAATTTTATAATTCCAGGAAGTTATCCGTTTGCATTCATTTATGAAAATTGTTAAATATTTATTATTCCATTAAGTGTGTTCAAGTACAACCATAGCATTCCACACTCAACTTCTCAGAAACACTAAATGTACTTTTGTGAACTTGACTTCACTGTAATGCAAGACAGGTTTTCAAGATATCCAAATTAAACATAGGTTTTTAACCTATGTGCCAGAAACTAGTTGTTCGTATGAAATAAAGACAGAAAATTCAATTTCAGTTGTAAGCTTATATAGGAAAGTAGTTTGTAAACTGACATCCCTATAAATAGCCTTGGAAACTAAGCAGCATATAGGCATTTTAAAATGTCCACATAAAACTGATTATTTCATTAATTACTAATTTAAGACATTACATTTCAGGCTTTGGGTAATTTAAGGGTGAGACTTGCAGTCCCAATTGACATTGGGAATGGTTAATTTGAACAAGCTCTCAGCTAAAGGGGTGCATGGATTAACCTTCTAGTCCACAGTCACACAACCCAAATAAATCCTGCTCAACCAGTTGGAATACACATGGTATAAAAAAAGTGATTTAAGATGCTCTCTTTCACAAAACAAAATGCAAAATTATGAGAGAAATTAATGCCAGTAAAACTCCCAGACAACTGACCCTTTAAAATATGGAATCCATGGCACTTTCAAAATTACTTGAGATTTTTGCATCAAATCAAACTGTGGCATAGTAATGCACCTTGAGAAAACAGAGCATGAAATGTCACAACAACATGAATAGATGTGGATGGAACTAGTCTTTCACTCACTCTACAGTTAACAAGTAACTATTTATCTAACAGAATTCCTAACACACTGAATTATTCCCTAACTACTACCTATTGGTATGCTGCTTCAATAACACAGGTCCAATTTTTATACATCCAAGTAATAGGAAAATAACAAATTTAAAAACTTAGTCTCTCAGTCATTGCACCCTCTTTCCATTACGGTCAGTAAATGCTGTTTTCAAAGTACAGATGGGAAAACTAAACTCACATGCGCACACACACACACACACACACACACACACACACAACACCTGTTTTCTTGCCAGATGTACATATGAACAGAAATAAAACAGAAAGAAGCTGGTTGAAAAACATGGGGTAAGAATAAAATTGCTGTCAAAAGTATTTGCTATTTCAGTACTGGATTGTTTGACAGAGGGGTTTTGTGATTTGCTCTGAAAATCTGCATCAAGGACTAACCTGCCAAAAAGTCAATACGTCAGCTGAAGTATACGTCAACAGCAACATTTGTCCAAAGGAGGAGCACTGTTGCAAGTGACAGTTTTAATAAGACTGCCATGGCTTTCGTCAAATTGGAAATTTCAAGAGATCCCTTACCTACAAGATAGCAACAAGGCAACAAAACTTTCCTAAGCATTTCTATAAGAAGTGCACTCGATATCCTGCCAATCAGGTAGTTTTAGGTTTGCTCACTTTTATTACGGAAAGGAAAAAATATAAGTCACCTGCTTTCAGCACTGTGACATTCATAGGACAGAATCAAAACTAAATATTGAACTTATGAAACATCAAACCAAGACCCCTTGGAGAGGGGTGGGAAGAAAACAAATTCAGCCTTTAACCAGACTCCAGAAATACAGATTTGTTTCACAACACATTGCAAGGTGTAGTTCATCAGTGCAAACACAATAAAGTACAAAATGGATCTGGCTGTATTATTCTACAGTTGTAAAATAGGTCCCAAAAAAAAAAGGTAATATCATGGACCAATATTGGGTCAGGCCTGCACCATTTAGGCAGCTTTAGTGGTTGCGAACAAAAACAAAACGCAAAAGAACATTAACTAGGCCAGAAGGTCAATTTTAGGTTTACTCAGGCCTAATTGTCACCCATTTCAGGATGAAAAATGGGTCTGAAAGGAATTTCAACTTCAATAGCACCAATCTGTAAACGCACAGTCCAGAACTCAGGGTAATCCAAACCAAGGAAATCTTACGATCATTTGGCAATTGAAACAATTCAATAGAAACCTTACTTCTTAATACAGAGATCTGGTCCACAGAAACCTCCAGAATTCAGCAAACAATTTATTTTAGGAATTTTCAAAGTCCAACAGAGATCCATCTCGTGACTGCCTGATGATTCTTGAATTTATGAATCCTACGATGTTGGCTATTAAGGTCAAAGGTGTTCAAGCATCAACTACCTATTCACATTACCTGGCTATGTCATGTGTCATTGGTCAATGCCACCTACAATAAATATATGCAAGGCAGAATCAGATTTTTCAACTTCACCTGGTAATCTTGGCCTTTTCTTTTCTCATCAAGAAACATAGCAAGAATTCTACGTGCTACAGCAAACATTGTGTAGTGGAATGCCACTTTCAATCCTACATTTACTCTCAAGGAGGGAATGGCTCAGGTAAGCTCTTACATTGGTCACTAGAGTGACATTCTTCATTTACTGACTCAAATTATAAATGCTAATAAGCTTTTCAATTGTTACATGGTTTAATCCAATTCTAGTTTCACTCAATGCACCCTTTTCATAAAGGATCATTGTACTGGGACTTGAATAAGAAACAACATGGAAACGTTTCTTTCGTAGACTAAAGAATAAAAGATTAATTGAATGTCCAAACTGTCTTTCTAGCTGAGCTCCCCTATCTTAATTGAGTAAGGATCAAATGCAAGGCATTCTCATCAGTTTGGTTATATCAATATAACCACTGAACTTTCAGCCTTAAGGACAGTTTCCACACTCTTTTACTTATTAGGTTAAGCAGTGCCTGTTGTACAAGGAACGGTTGATTCAATAACCCACACCACTCAGCACTCTTCTGCAGCAGTTCTGGACACAATTGATCAGACTTGCAACTTGTATTTTATTTAATTTGATTTAATGAGTTGGAGAGCAAGGTTTTTTTTGTATCAGATCATCCTCAGTAGCCATTCATCATGGTGAATTAGGTCTACTGGTGGTGACCATTTTTAATATCAACAAGTATTCCCTTCACTAGCTCCTTATTCAATTTTCAAATGTACCATAGCACATTTCTAAAGAAAGACAGACACCTCTCAGGTGATTTACATCACAGGAAGTGGCACAGTTTGTTAATACTTAGCCTGTTATCATGTGGGTGCTTATGATCAACCCATCCCTTTCTATAAAAAAATATAGACCACTCAGATTATGATGCCCTGAAACATGCAAGTTTCAGATCCATGGCACATCTATGTGGTTTGCAATTTGCACTGCTCAACAACATTGGGCCTTGTAGTTTCTTTCCTAAAATTAGGCTGTTAATTTTTTAAAGAGTCACATTACTTGTCACAAAGAATTGATCCTGACTCTTGGTCTATTTCACAGATTGGAGATATTTGTATTGAACCTGATGCTGTTATTCTCTTCAGCAGTACCGAATACTTTCACTGCAACATTATGATTGCCCTTCACTGGACATCAAATTTGATGTAAACATCTAGAAGCACATGATAGCCTCTACGGCACGGTGGCTCAGTGGTTACCACTGCTGCTTCATAGCACCATGGACCTGGGTTCGATACACTGTTGCCCAAGACTGGAAGAGTTTGCACATTCTCCCACTGTCTGCGTGGGTTTACTCTGGGTGCTCTGGTTTCCTCCCACAGTCCAAAGATGTACAAGTTTGGTGAACTGGCCTTGCTAAATTGCCCATGGTGTTCAGGGGTGTGTAGGTTAGGTTCATTAATCAGGAGAAATATAGACTAAGAGTAGGGCAATGGGTCTGGGTGGGTTACTCTTTGGAGGGTCAGTGTGGACTTGTTGGGCCAATTGGTCTGTTTCCGCACTAAACGGATTCTATGAACTCTCTAGGGATTCTGAGTATGCACTACATCAGAATAATTAGATGTGTGTTATTGAAAAATTATCCTTCAAAATCATTTTATATGCCTTTATCATGTAAAATAGAAAAAAGTGAATCTCTTTCCCTCACGAGTTAACATACTGTAACAATGGAAAATGACAACACAATGGCACTACACATATGAATGAGAGGGGGAGAATCAAAACTCAAGATCTTGTCACTACTGTATATTCCCTTAATTTGTTTCAATTCAGAGGTGAACACTTGTATGCTAACAAGCCAAGATATACTCTGACTTTTTTTGTAAGTCTTATTCTACACTGTGAATGTAGTGATCTGTTCACAGATCTTTTTGATAGAAAAAGAGAGAGCATGCAAAGACTTTAGTCAACTCTTGATCATCTTCCCAATCTTTTTACTTTGCAGCAGTAATGCAAATATTCGCAAAGGTTAATTGCATAAACATACACTTTATCATCCATATGGCAGAAAAATCCATTAACAGAACTCACCTTGTATTTGAAACAGTAGCATGACATCAACAATTTATTTTCCATCAATATCTTTACCTACAAGCACTGAAACTGAAAAGTTTAAGAACATATTCATACTTTCAAGATATACATCCATTTACCAGTTTTTCCATGCTCGTCCTTTTTCTGCCACTGTTTCTTGATTTTCTCAGTTTCTGATATTGTAGAGTCTATCCAGGCATTAGCTGAATAATCACTGTCACCATCTTTACTTGTAACTTCATCCCCTTCCATTTCATCAGATACTGTCTCTTCCTGGATAGGACTCATACTTCTCTTTTCCATAAGAGGACTGGTCCTAAGATTGAATGGAACAAAACAAAAAGGTCACACAAGGTATATACCAGTGACCTACGGTACGCATAATGACAACTCCCATGTTTTATACATAATCTCATGCATTCTTGAAGCCAATAATTCCCTTTCACTTAGCTTCTATTGAAAAATTTTCAAAGTGTGACATTAACCAAAATTATTCTAGCAGTGGGGTTTATTGGAAAGAATGGACAGAAAAACTGTATATTTATATAGCACAACCGTTGTTGGAACTTTAATTTGATACAACAATATGTGGATTAATTTATTTAGGTATTTATTCACAAAACATTCACCAACCCTGTAAATTGAAACAGCAACAGAGAGGACAGCAGTCAAGGACATCAGAAATCAGACTCAAAATGGGGTCTTGATAAGTCTATTTGGCATAAGATTCAAATCTCAGATAGGTGCCCAATACCAAACAAAAGACTCAACATTGCAAGTGCTTTTCATTCACCTATTAAATTTTGCAGACAGCTGCCATGTGAATTTAATGAGTTGGGCGATTCAAAGAAATAAAAAGCCAAGTTAGGTTGAATGCCTTACCTCAATAATTTGTTACAACTTTACAACAACACAGAAATGCTTTTTTGATAGTGTTAAACTAACCGGTTTAATAGCCAAACTGTTAAACACTGAATTTAACAAATACTATTCATCTGAAATATATTGCCAATATAGGATGTAAAATGGTCAATTAGGTGGGTTTGTAGTGCAGCGGTAATCTTCCAACCTCTGAGCCAGAAGGCCTGTTCCAGAGGTGTGCCATAGAAGCTCTGAACAGGTTGACTGAAAAAGATAGCTAATTGTGCTCAAAAGGTCTAGAATCAGAGATCTAAGACTGTTTTAGTTAGTAAGATAACAACATAATGATCACCCTTTTTCTGTAATAATCTGAGTAGCAGAGTATTTAATTAAAGAGTAGTTAGTATTGAAAATTTTTAAAATTAAGGATCAACCGTTTCGATTTACATAAAAAACATGGCAACCTTTTGTTCTGGAACATTGCCATTTTAGGGTAACTTAATCTGATGAATTAATTCATAACTGAGGGCTCACTGGTGCAGATAATTCCCTGCAACATTCTCCAAACCTGCAAAGCATAAGGATTTGTTAATATTTGAAGATCGAATGCAAGCGTTGTCCATAATGCAAACCAGTTTCTTTACCAGGACAACTAACTGAACTGAGTGTGGGCTGCTGGAAAAGCACAGTTGGTCAGGCAGTATCCGCGGAACAGGAAAATTGACATTTGGGCATAAGCCCTTCATCAGGAATGACCAAGAGCTTACGTCCAAAATGTCAATTCTCCTGCTCCTCGGATGCTGCCTGACCTGCAGTGCTTTTCCAGCACCACACTCTCGACTCTGATCTCCAGCATCTGCAGTCCTCACTTTCTCCTAACTAACTGAACTGCTCAAAATCTACATTAATAGATAGGTGAATCCTTCAGCTTGGTGACTATGAACACATCACCCTCCGCAGGAAGTATCAGATGAGAATGAAAACAGCAGTGCAACGCTCAATGCATTTGTTGCTTATGCCAGTATAGTATTGCCCACCTCCTGGTTGTTCTGGATATTCTAAGATGGCGATTGATTCTTGTGTAAGGAGGTTAGATTGGTATCACAAACATTCTTGTATCAGATGCCACAAAAACATGCACGAAAAGTCAACTCCTCGCTTCACATGCTGCAAACACAGTTGGCAAATCAAACCTCTCTGGCTTGGATGTTTAGTTTCTAAGCCAGTTGAAATACAAATTCCTACACTGCTTCGTAGCACTGCTGGAGTGAAAATTCAAATGTGTGTCTCCACTAGTCAGAAGAGTCAATAAACTAGAAACATGCCTATGGACAGTACTCTTCCTAGGATTCAAAGGATAGCAATTATTCCACTTCCTTATTTCAGTTTTCTTGCTAATCTCTACTCAGTACAGCAGTGAACTGAAAGATTTGTTCGCTGCAGCATCGCTGATTTTTATTAAATATATAACCCAATATTCATTTGCCAACCATCTTACTGAAATTAGAAAGTAAATGGAATTTAGCAAAAACTTGTAAATGTTTTAATTTTGGAGAGCAGCAGCCAATTAATTTAATGAAAATCCCCTACTGGCTGACAGAGATGGCTTTACTTGTAAAGCAAATAGTTTTCATGGAAAGCAATTAGACACCACCAGTGGCATTTTATTTAACGGGTGCCCAAGTGACCCATACCAATATCTATTTATGACATTTGTTGCAACTAAGGTGTGTGTGCATAAGCATCAGTGTTAACCAGTTATTCCAGTTAAGTATCAGACTATGTTTTAATTAAAAAGCTCAAAGTGATTACTTTTAGTTATTTATTATTAACAAATTTCACCAGATTTTTTTGGTATGGAAAAGGCAAAATTAAGAGTAAACTTGATTAGTAAACCAATTTTCCTGGCTACAGGAAACAATTGCTAGCACTCTTCACAATTTTATTCCATTTTGTACTGCACTTGCAGTGTGCTTCATTTCACACTTCACAATATTTTCAATCTTACTTATATATGTGAACTGTCAAGACTAGCAATGTTGCACAAACAGCAAGGATATGAATAACAAATCATTCTGTTTTTAGATGCTACAGCTTAAGGAAGGAATGTTGGCGAGAGTATCAGAACATCTCTTTCTTTCTCTTCTCAAATAGTGCCATGGGATCATCAGTAGCCACGTTAACCAAGCAGTAACTGACACCTCAATTTGATATCATATTGAAAAGGGGTATGCTCTTTAACAATACAAAATTTCAACACTGTAGTATGAGCTAACTCTAGTGATATTGGAGGTTTATCAATTGAGCCAAGCCAACAACCTGAAGAGCTAACACAAATATCCATCTGACAACCAAGAGGGTTAAGTTCTGGAGTTTGAAAGATATGTAGATATTCTGAATTTGATCAGATAAAAGATTTCTTTGTTTCCAGCGAGCAGTGAGACACATTAAAATATGCTGCACTAATATGGGACGTTGTACCAGAAGACACAAGCAACAGAATCCATCAATTCAGAAGCTCAGACTTTGTTTACAGAATTCACCAAGACTTTCAGAAATTCTTAACTCATTATTGCCTCGCCTATTGCATCTACTGTTACACATTTAACCTTTTAGAATGTTTAAAAAGGTGTTTATCTCCATATGACTACTAAAATATAAATCCACTTGCTTGGTACCATAAATCTAGTGTCTGTTTGATATTATCAGCCACCTTGAAGTGTTTAGTCATGGAAGACTACTTTAAATCCTTTGAAACCAGAGGCTGGAGTACTCTCTGGGCCCCAGAAAGAAAACAGAGTTGTACCTGCCTTGACCTCCCGGAAGAACATCTCTTAACCCACTTCGTAAAATTACTTGCATGCCAATAAGGCTCCCTTCTCTGGTGCCAAATATATTTGGCTGCTGAACTTCCTTTCTTGCTTGCCATTCTGCTGCTGCTTTCCTACTGCTTTGACCAACTGTATGTAGGTAAGGCTTGGGAAGTTAAAATACCACGGTCCTCAGATATAAGCCAGAAAATATGTTCACGCTTATGCCACATGCCCACTGTGGGTAGGACAGGAGCAAAGTGTATCATCTTTTATTTCATCAAGATGGTTACACAATTCATCTTGAATTGACACTGATGAATGTCACAAGATTCAAAACTGTAACTGGATTAAAGAAAGCTATGTACAATTATCCTTGGCAGACCCACATCACTAAACAGGGCATAAATGTTTTTCGCATGTGATTTACTGCAGGGTATTCCTAAAGAGATGGGTGGGGAACAATGGTCAAAAAGCTGCAAAGGTAAGATGCATATCTAACAGGAAGATGGTTAGTTACATTAAAGTTAGATCTACATCTTATCTACCTTGTGTTTATAACTATTAGCTTCAGTTTTGAAAGTTCTAATTTAGTCAAACCTCAACTTTTACTGATGCAGTGCATTAGCAATTCCAATTGCCCTTGTGAAATGCTGCTTCCCAACATCATTCCTCGATTTTAAAAGGGAATACTTAAATTTTAGTAGATCATGTTTTGGACTCTTACCAGAAGAGCTAGGTACTCTCCATCTACCCTGTAGAATGTTTTGATTATCTCAATATTTGAGTTAAATAAACACTTAAACACTCAAGGAAATACAGGTTTACACAACCTGTCCTCATAACATAAGCCCCTAGGGAAAATCACCATGGCCAATTGACTAGATAATTAGGCAAGATGGCCTAAATGCAAAATAAAACTGAGGTAAGTGCCAACTTAATGAGAGGAACAGAAGTACAACTGGCCTTATTGAAACATGGATGAGAGACAGATTGGCAATTTCAACAGAATGCAAGCTAAGATTGAAAACTTCAATTTGCTTGAGCTGAGAGTTAAAGAATGATTGAAAAAAAAGAGTTCACACATGTCATGAGACATGACACTTATTATACAAGTGATTGTTACTTGATCAATTCATTCAGCATCAGGAAAATGTTTTCTGCACTAATCTGAAATTCAGTTTCGCCTCAGTTTAAATAAAAAACTTCACAGAATGGGCAAAACTTTCAATGGGATATAAAATGACTGCTCATTATACATCCCTCTCACAGGGAAGATGAATGGTAGGGCTGCAATTGTTGATTAGTCAGGTACCCCCACTGAAACTGAAAATGTCCAATGAGCAATTTCAGAAGCTCCAAATACCTCAATGAATTCTCCTTGATATTGTGCAGTGGATTCTGTTAAAGAGGATTTTTGGTTCCCAAAATAAATGTATACTCGACCCAATTCAGATGGTTGAAATTTGGTTCTAAACTTCTACTCTCATACAAAAAAAGCAAACTTCAGCAGCTTGGTTTGGCTATGCTGGCCACACATTTATAAAACCATCCAGTCTTAATAGCATGCTGTTACGTGAAGTCATTGCATTATTTTGCAGTGAACTCTGACTACATTTAAGACAGAATGGAAGCTATCATGCTATCGTTATAACTGATTTCTTTGTTCCCAGGGCAACAGCTTGGACACAGAAACTAGCAATTAAAAGACTGAATCTTAATTAACTTCAGAACCACACCAGGATCTAATGGGGACTAATAGTAACTGAGCAATGAATCCCATGAGCAAATGTAAACCAAATAAAAAAAACTCTGGTGCCAATTACTGTCTCAAATATAACTCAGACAGTACTACATGGAGAATATAAAAATACCATAGCTCTAGTCTGATCATTAGAACTCAACATGATGCAAAAGAACACAAGGTTCAATAATATTCACAAACAAAACATTTCTACAAACCCAGATTTCTGAAGCCTGAGATTGCAAAGCTTCTAATTCCCTGAAAATTTTCAAATTTAATGTATTCCTACTTGAAAACTGCATTACACTCTCAATTGAGAGTTCTTGACCAGACTTTATCAATTTGCTAATTTTCAAACTCCCCCTTCCAAATTAAGCCAGAAATTTGAAAAACTAGCTGTAAAAGTGTTGGTAAGAATGGAGTTTAAAAATCTTGTTATCTCAGTAAACAAAGTTCAAATTTTAACAAATTTGAAATTTACGGTACTTTCAGTCATTTAAACCTTAAATTGCATGGGCTGAATAGCCTGAAGTTCCTTATTCCTCAAACAAGAAATCCACTGGGAAAGTGTAACTGCCCACAAACAAAATTTCCCAATTGAAAGTTTAATTATGAATTGTTTGCATATATTTCTCTTGTTTTGCCCCTTTCTTCTCCTTCATGATTTTCTATTCCTACTAATGGATGGAAAGGAAACATTTTGGTCCCAAATAGCTGTTTAATTCAAATATTGGGAAACTAAAAATATTTAAGGTTAAAAGTTAACTAACTGCGTAAACTTAAGGACTGCAACAGAAGGTTCGCACCTTAACTGTACAGAAATAAAAAATAGCTAGTATCCCACACTTCCAATTGAGATATTTATTGACAGTTTTAAAAAGCTTAAGAATAAAAACAGAATTTACTGTCTACCTGCAACTGTGGATTTGCCATTAAATACAATTAACTTTCAATTTTGCAGCACTCACCTGGTGAAATCAAACATCTGGTTAAAGTAAGGTTGTGGAGCATACTGGGTCTTTAGCCTCTTCCTCTCCACTTCTCGCCAGCTTTCCTCTGTCCACTTCCGCTTGGTTTGTTTCTCCTCTTGCTTTTTCTCAACGTACTCTGCATAGGTCTGGATTCGGTAACTCTCTGCATACCTGCTGGTGTTTACAGCTGTAACGAATTACAGATAAATCAGATCTTAAAACAATCAGATCCAAAAAAGTCAGAAATACTGATCAGATCTGTCAGGAGAAGTTAAGAAATTAAATCTGAATTTTGAATGCTATCAATTTATGGCAGAATGGTGTTATAGCCTGCTGTGCATGATAGCTTTGTAGCATATCTAAAAACACTCTTTTGCAAGTGAACCCTTTTAATAGTAAAATATTATGACATCAGCAGAGTCAGCTCCATTTCCACTGCATCCAATCTGCATGCATTCACATAGGCTGAGGTACAGTGTATCTATGTGAATAGGCTGAGGTACAGTGTATCTATCACTTTGCTTTTGTTCCCCCCAAATTCTCTTCATCCTTTTTGGCCTATTCTCTGAGGTTTTCCCATCATCCAGTTAAGATACCTTTCATATTTCCCTTTCCCAAGCTGTGCCATCCAAAATTCCTGTTTCAACCCTCCAATACTTTTTGACATCCCAATTCCTGTCATCATCCCAGGTTTGGTCCTGAATTCCTCAAATGAACTCATGTCCGTCTTGCAGCATCTTTAGAAGAGCTCACCAAGGCACTCATCACTACCTTGCGAGCAGCAACCTCGTTCTTTGCTCACCAACATTTTTGTCTATTTTGAGTTCTAATTTTGACAAACACCGACTCACCTTGCTCACTCCTCCCAGACTCCAGCAATCACATCTTCCTCCAGGATGCATAAACAAGGGCACTGGAAAGAATGGCTTAACTGCAGGTGCTAGTACTGACTGCATGAACTGTCAAGGCCATGATGAGTGGTGACTTGGCTCATAGCGAAAACTCTACCAGACTGGCAGCACGGCTTTCACAACCAAACTTCACCACAGTCTGGCACCATTTCCTACTTTGAGAACTTCATTTTGTACACCATTCTGGACTTTCCTTTAAAATCTTCATTCTTTACTACTCAGTAAAATCCCATATTACTATATTCTCAAACAGCCCCCACCCCAGTTTGGCATGGAATATCTTTGTCCACAATTATTTCAATCTCCATTGCCACCTTCTTTCTCTCCAGTATTCATTATCCTACCTTGACTTTTCTCTCCATACAAACCTTCCTATCAATATTCATGGTCTCATCTCAACTTGCCATCTCTCTCAGCCTCTATATTCTAGTGGCTCAAATCACAAACAAGGCCATTGCTGAATAACTCTTGAACACCTCCATACCTCATCCCCAATAAACAATCCAATATGTTAGAAAAAACATGGTGGAACAGTGGTTAGCACTGCTGCCTCACAGCGCCAGAGACCCACATTCTCCCAGTCTCTGCGTGGGTTTCCTCCCACAGTCCAAAAAATGTGCAGGTTAGGTGAATTGGCCATGTTAAATTGCCTGTAGTGTTAGGTGAAGGGGTAAATGTAGGAGAATGGGTCTGGATGGGTCGCTCTTCAGAGGGTCGGTGTGGATTTTTTGGGCCAAAAGGGCCTATTTCCACACTAAGTAATCTAATCAAAAACAAAACAGCTACAGATTCTGGGAATCAGAAAGAGAAGCAGGAATTGCTGGAAAAAAAAACTCCACAGGTCTGGCAGCCTCTGTCAACAGAGAGCAGAGTTAACATTTCAGGTCCTGTGACACTTCTTCAGGTGAGGAACCTTCAGACCTACCGAGCTTTTCCAGCAATTTGTTTATTTTCCTGGAAAACAACTCTTCCCAAATGACATACAGAAGTGCTGTATCATAAGCACAGTTGCTCAGACAATAATGATTGGCCATAAGAGACAGAGGAACAATTTTATGGATATTCCCCAGATGCTTCTGACTGAAATATGGAATATTCAAATCGTAACATACCAGTTTAAACATAATATTAAGTGATTGAACCAGCAGCCCACCATTTAGGGACATTCAATATTTGAGAAAATTAGCCCCAAAAGCAATAGTTAATTGCACAGAAAGCCTGAAAATTGTTGGAACAACTAACAAATAAGGATTTCAGCTGCTGTTGTTAAAGGTGCATTCTCCCAGAATATTAAAGATACAGCAGACTAATCAAAACATCCAATTCCTAAAGATGTTAAATAGTTATTGTCTCAACTTCAAAAGCACAGTTCTAGCAGTTTGGAAGCAAGGTCACGAGACTGGATTTCTCTTAACAGATGTTACCAGACCTGCTGAGCTCTTCCAGCAACTTCTGTTTTTGTTTCTGATTTCCAGTGTCTTTCAGTTTTTATTTTGTACAGTTTTGCCTGCATTACCAAGCAATGAAGTGGGATTTTGAGAGGTGAACAGCCAAATCAACGAGGCAAACAATACAGTCAAAAGTTAAAAAGGGTAGTGAATACACTTAACGGCTCTTACTGGTTCCTGGAAACTATGTGGTGGCAAGGTGTTAATTGAAACAGCTTCAGGTATGCACTACCAGCCAATTATCATGCCAAATGTTGGCTTGATACAGTTCAAAATGAACTACAAATTTCAGGAAAACGTGGAATACCAAAAGAAACAAAAGCTGGTTAGAACTAAAAACCAAATCAGCACTGTACTACGTATAAAATGACATTAAAAAAACGTTATATGCAGATCAATAGAACAATTTACCAACATTATTTCATGCCAAAACTGGTTTTCAACACAGTGCCTTTGATGTACATGCCAAGTCTTGGCACATGGCCAGCCCTCCAGCAGATGAATCAGCACATTAAACTGGCTCTTTAGAGCACTATGTCCTATTGTGACTCAAACTGTTTGGCGAGTGCAATATTTCAGCTTGCTAAATACAATTAAACAATGTGAGAAACATTTCTCCTAAGTACAACCTTTTCAAATTTAGAAAATTTCCATTGATTTGAGCAAAACAAACTCAAAGTGAAAAAAGCCACAAAACCATACAGAAAGAAGGCAAAATAAACTAATGTAAAGCTAATCATTAACCCAAGCCCCAGTTATGATACAGCTAAGGAGTTATCGATCAACTTGAAGCCATTACACTCGAATGAAAACTAGAATAGCAGTGGATGCAATTAATTATAAACAGATAGATGTTCATAACAACAGAAATGGCAATGGCATTATCTATCATTAGGAAATGGCGGAACAAAAAAATATCTTCATTAGGTTTTGTGGGTTATATTGCATTTAAACCAGAAATCACTGAGTTAGTCATTAATCCTCACATATTAAGTATGAATTGACATTTACATTTTTTTTAAAATTCATTCATGTGGGTATTGCTGGTTAGGCTATCATAATTACCCATCTCGAAAAACCTGGAGGGCAGTTAAGAATCAACCACATCATTGAGACTCTAGAATCACATGCAAGTCAGACCAGCTATGGTCGGAATGTTCCTTCTGGAAAAAGACATTGATGTTTTTTTCCTTAAAATAACAAATTGACAAGGCATTTATTTCACCAAACTACTAATGACGACATTTTTGTTTCTGGTAAACTGTAGTACTAATCAAGTGTTGCCACCTCTGCCTCTGAATAATCTGCAATTCAACAAGAGGCTATAGAGGTTCCATTATCACAAGGGCATTCACATCCCCTATTTGGTTCAAACAGTAGAATAGTTTTACATCTGATAGAATCATAGAATCTCTACAGTGTGGAAGCAGACCATTCTGAAGAGCATTTATAACCAGACCCATCCCCATGCGTATCCCTGCAACCGTGCATTTCCTACAGCTAATCCACCTTGCCTGCAAATTCCTGGACACTATGGGAATTTAGCATGGCCAATCCACCTAACCTGTACATCTTTGGACTGTGGGAGGAAACCAGAGCATCCAGAGGAAGCCTAGCCAGACACAGGGAGAATATGCAAACTCCACATATACAGACACAGCCATAGAGTAAACCTGGGTCCCTGGTGCTATAAGGCAACAGTGCTAACCACCAGCAACCATACAAGTGGTCAATACCTTCCTCGTCAATGATAAAACTACTTAACCAGAGACAAAAAGTAACTCGCAGCCCTTTCAAGTTGATATCAGGAGAGTGTTATTAACTATGGTTCGATGTATCCTTGAGATTTCATTTACGAGATTCCAATTCTAACCACTCTTCACTAAAAGTTGCCCCATATTAAATCTTCACAACACGTTGTCTTCTCCACATTAGAGTCAGAGATGTACAGCACGTAAACAGACCCTTAAGGTCCAACTCGTCTATGCTGACTAGATATCCCAACCCAATCTAGTCCTATCTGCCAGGACCCGGCCCATAACCCTCCAAACCCTTCCTATTCATATACCCATACAGATGCCTTTTAAATGTTGCAATTGTACTAGCCTCCACCACTTCCTCTGGCAGCTCATTCCATACACGTACCACCCTCTGCATGAAAAAGTTGCCCCTTAGGTCCCTTTTATCTTTCCCCTCTCACCCTAAACCTATGCCCTCTAGTTCTGGACTGTCTCTCTCTCTCTCCGCCCCCCCTCCCCACCCAGGGGAAAGACTTGGTCTACTTATCTATCCCATGCCCCTCATTATTTTTATAAACCTCAACAAGGTTCACCCCCCCAGCTTAGTTGAGAAATAAGCAGATTACAACTAGTTTGGATGATCCTTGACCAATCGTGGTCAACACAACTCATTATTAGAACAAATAGCCAAACTGATCAAAAGAAAATAACTTTTATTTTAATGCACCAAGAACTTTCTCTTTCTTTTGGGCTGGTTACAACAGTGTCCTGGAGGTTTACCTTCAATTCCCAAAGTAGTTAAGGGAAAAACTACTAAATCCGGTTGAAGAAAGTCCAAGTGACAAAAGATTGTCAACTTAAAATGCTCAATAAAAAGTGAGGCTAGAGGTTACAAGAAATCTATGTGCTGAAAGCTGTCAGAGCAAGGAGCATAGAATTCACATATTTTAAGAGAAACATGGCATCACTTCCCAAACATTTTTCCTGTGTGACTCCATTTTGACACTTAAATTTCAGTGATCCAGAAGGGCAAAAGGTGTGGGAGGAGGGGGTAGTGTTATTACAATCAGAGTTTTAATGTTTTCATAAAGTACCACTTACTTTGATCTCTAGACGCCTTCACCACAGGGTTCAGTCCCCAGTATTAGGCAGGTTAGACCCCATCAACTTACAAAGTACTTCAATCATTTAAAAAAAAGGGGCCGTGCAGCTCTCAGCATTGGGAAGGCAGCAACAGAGATAATGTCACTGGACAAGTAATCCAATAAGCCCAGGTTCATGTTAATGTTCTAGAAATGGGAGTTTAAAATCACACTAATACAGATTGTGAAATTAAAATTCAGTAAAAATCTGGAATAAAATGTTAGCCTAATGGTGACCACATCAATTGTTGCAAAAAAAACCCATTCTGGTTCACTCACATGCTTTATAGAAGGAAACTGCGAGATCCGGCCTACACATGATTCCAAACCTAAAGTTGTGTGTGACTGATTCTTAAATGTCTGCTCCACAATTAGAACTGGGGAATAAATGCTAATCTAGTCAGTGACGCTTTATCCCATTAATTTTTGAAATTTGGTTGCATCTCTACAGTGGCCATTAGCTACCTCAGAGATTATGACCCCACTGTTACAACTCACTGTTTGGGAAATGCTGAAAAATGGAGATGCCACATGAAAATATAGAAAAATATTCAAAGCAGAGGGATTAAAACACAGCAGAGCAGAGGGATTAATTTTGGACTGCCCTGGCATATTGCAGACACAGCCATAGAGTAAACCTGAGTCAACAATCAACTTTGTGATAGATATTGTTTTGATTTAAAATCAAATTTCAAATACTTGGAAAATTCTAGACAATTTTAATGCTTCGATCTTGAGTGTTTCTGATTCACCTGGGCTCAAATTAAAGTTTTTAAAAATAACAAAGAAATACATTTTATTCAATGCTACACAAGAATTGTGGTCACAGGCCTCCAAGGCCATGACTGAAAGCATCAAGAAGGAGGGAGAAGATGGAGGCGAAAAAGGATGGGGGGGATCTGGAAGCGAAAAGAGGGGAGGGGAGCTGGAGGCGAGAAGGATGGTGGTGCAGAGTTCCATTTTTCAGGCATGGTGGCAGCAATGACAACTTGACACCAACACATTCCTAGGTGTTTATAGGAACAAATTTGACATAGAGCTACATAAGAGAATATTTAGATTAGATTCCCTACAGTGTGGAAACAGGGCCCTTCGGCCCAACAAGTCCACACCAACCCTCCGCAGAGCAACCCACCCAGACCCAATCCTCTACACCTAACACTACGGGCAAATTAGTATGGCCAATTCACCTAACCTGCATATCTTTTGGATTGTGGGAGGAAACCGGAGCACCCGGAGGAAACCCACACAGACATGGGGAGAATGTGCAAACCTCCACACACGCAGGAATTGAACTGGGTCCCTGCCGCTGTGAGGCAGTAGTGCTAACCACTGAGCCACTGTGCCGCCCTGACATTTAGACCTGTTAAAATCTGCTTTAAAACTAGCTTTTGGTTAAAAGTAACTTAAAAACAAAAACTAATTAATAGCAAATATATGAAAATATTCTATTATTCTCACAGGACTAGACTGGAATAATGCAAGAAGGATGTTCCCAATGACGAAGGAGCCCAGAACCATGGGTCACAGTTTAAGAATACAAGGTGGGCCATTTAGGACAGAGAGGAGGAGAAATGTTTTCACCCAGAGAGTGGTGACCCTGTGAAATTCTCTGCCACAGAAAATAGTTGAGGCCAAAACATTGAATATTTTCCAGAAGGAGGCAGATATAGTTCCAAGGACTAAAGTGGGAAAAGGGTACTGAGTAGGATGATCAAACATGATCATAACGAATGTGGAGCAGGCTTGAAGAGTCAAATATCTTACCTAATGTTAATGGAGAGAGAGAGAGAGAGAGAGAAAAGGAGGGGTTTAAGGGATGGAATTCCACAGCTGAGGCTCTCAACAGGTGAGGATACACCTGCCTTCAAACTAGGACTTGAAACTTGAGTCAGGGTTGGGGGGAAGCAACAAGGAGTATGGAGTCAAGTAGAAAGATAAGCAGCAGGTTAGCATGTGTGCAGGATTTAAGTTCAAGGCAGACCAGGAAAGAAGCAAAAAGGAAAGATAACTTAGGTAGAGATGATGGAAATCACGAGGATAAGAAAATTAGCATTAAGGTGCTTTACCTGAATGCTCGAAGCATTCGCTACAAAGTAGATGAATTAACAGCACAAATCATCATAAATAATTATGATGTGGTAGGCATCACAGAGACGTGGTTACAGGGGGGTCAGGACTAGCAGTTAAACAGCCAAGGATTTACAACTTATCGAAAAAGATAGGGAAGTGGGCAGAGGGGGTGGGGTTGCCCTGTCAGTTAAGAATGAAATTAAATCTATGGCACTGAATGACACAGGGTCAGATGATGTGGAGTCTGTGTGGGTGGAGTTGAGGAACCACAAAGGCAAAAAAAAACATTGGGAGTTATGTACAGGCCTCCCAGCAGTGGTCAGGACCAGGGACACAAGACGTACCAGGAAATAGATAGGGCATGTCAGAAAGATAAGGTCACGGTGATCATGGGGGTCTTCAATATGCAAATGGACTGGGTGAATTATGTTGCTGGTGGATCCAAAGAAAGGGAATTCATGGAATGCTTACAGGATGGCTTTTTGGAACAGCTTGTGATGGAGCCCACAAGGGAGCTGGACTTAGTGCTATGTAACAAGCCAGACTTTATAAAAAATCTTAAAGTCAGGAAACATTTAGGAAGCAGCAATCATAATATGGTAGAGTTTAGTCTGCAGTTCGAAAGAGAAAAGGCAAAAACGGATGTAATGGTTTTACAGGTAAATAAAAGATAATTACAGGGGCATGAGGGAGGAACTGATGAAAGTCGACTGGAAGCAGAGCCTGGTGGGGAGGACAATAGAGTAACAATGGCAGGAGTTTCTGGGTATAATTGAGGACACAGTACAGAGGTACATCCCAAAGAAAAGAAAGTGTGTCTATGTGCGGTGAAATAGACAACCATGGCTGATGAAGGAACTCAGGAAATGTATCACAGAAAAAAAAAGAGACAGCCTATAAAGTGGCCAACAGTACTGGGAAATCAGAAGATTGGGAAGACTGCAAAATCAAACAGGGGATAGCAAAGAAAGAAATAAGAAAGGATAGGATCAAATATGAAGGTAAGCTAGCTAGTAATATTAGGAAATGATAGTAAAAGTTTCTTTCAATACATAAGAAAAAAAATGAGAGGCAAAAGTAGAGATTGGGCCACTCCAAAGTGATGCAGGAAGGCTAGTGATGGGAGATAAGGAAATAGCTGAAGAACTTACTAAATACTTTGTCAATCTTCACAGTGGAAGACATGAGTAATATCCCAACAATTAAGGACAGTCAAGGGGCAGCATTGAGTATGGTGGCCATTACAAAGGAGAAAGTACTGGATAAACTAAAAGGTCTAAAAACTGATAAATCACCTGCCCCGAATGGGCTACATCCCAGAATTCTGAAGGAGGTGGCTGAGGAACTAGTGGAGGCGTTGGTTGAAATCTTTCAAAAATCACTGGAGTCAGGAAAAATCCCAAATGATTGGAAAATCACTGTTGTAAGCCCCTTGTTCAAGAAAGAATCAAGACAAAAGGTGGAAAATAATAAGCCAATTAGCCTAACCTCAGATGTAGGTAAAATTCTAGAATCCATCGTTAAGGTTGAGATTTCTAAATTCTTGGAAGTGCAGTTTCGAATTAGAACAAATCAGCAAGGAATTACTAAGGGGAGGTAGTGCCTGTTAGAATTCTTTGAAGAGGTAACAAGCAGGTTAGACAATGGAAACCCAGTGGATGTTATCTATCTCGACTTCCAAAAGGCCTTTGATAAGGTGCCTCACGGGAGGCTGCTGAGTAAGGTGAGGGCCCATGGTGTTTGAGGTGAGCTACTGGCATGGATTGAGGAATGACTGTCTGACAGAAGGCAGAGAGTTAGGATAAAAGGTTCTTTTTCAGAATGGCAGCTGGTGTCCTGCAGGGTTCAGTGTTGGGGCCACAGCTGTTCACTTTATATATAAAGAATCTGGATGAAGAGACTGGGGGTATTCTTGCGAAGTTCACCAATGATACAAAGTTAGGTGGACAGGCAGATAGTTCCAAGGAGCTGGGGAGGCTACAGAAATATTTAGACAGTTTAGGAGAATGGTCTAAGAAATGGCTGATGAAATTCAATGTGAGCAAATGCGAGGTCTTGCACTTTGGACAAAAGAATACAGGCGGGCCTGTGGAATTTAAGGCAGAGACTGATAAATTCTTAATCTCGCAAGGAATTAAGGGAAACGGGGAGAGTGCGAGTAAGTGGCATTGAAATACCCAACCATGACTGAATGGTGAAATGGACTCAATGAGCCAAATGGCCTTACTTCCACTCATATTGCTTATGGTCAAATGCCAAAGTGACTAATACCGGGAATGTTCGAGAAGCCAGAATGAAAAGGAAAGAATTTGCGAGACTAGGCTTTATAGCGGAGAGCGAGAGAGAGCGTGAGCGAGCGCTACAGAGCGTGAGCGAGCGCCAGCGAGCGAGCGGGAGCGCCAGCGAGCGAGCGGGAGCGCCAGCGAGCGAGCGGGAGCGCCAGCGAGCGCTACAGAGCGAGCGGGAGCGCCAGCGAGCGCTACAGAGCGAGCGGGAGCGCCAGCGAGCGCCACAGAGCGAGCGGGAGCGCCTGCGAGCGCCACAGAGCGAGCGGGAGCGCCTGCGAGCGCTACCGAACGAGCGGGAGCGCCCGCGCTACCGAACGAGCGGGAGCGCCCGCGCTACAGAGAGAGAGACACCGACAGACAGAGCGCTACGGAGAGCGCGCTCTACAGAGAGAGAGACAGACAGTGTGAGCGAGCGAGCGCTACAGACACACACACACACACACACACACACACACACACACAAAGGGGTGAAGTGACAAAAGGAACTGAAAACAAAGGTCTGAATTTTAAAATCAAAGGTATTGATTTGATCAGGCACCAATGCTGTTCAGCAAACGCATAACAAAAAAAGGAGAGGAAAATACATTTTGCAACCGATCATAACTGCAAGGACAGCTTGACAAGCACAATTCTTAAGCCTAAACTTGAGCATTTCTTTTCAGCCTATGCCACTGGCAAACATTTCTCTAAAACTAACAAAATTACCCCTCCCCCAATTGTTCACGTTGATGATTTAATGGGAAGGAATGTGAGGAGAACTGCTCACTTGCTGGCTCACTTACTGTCCTTTCAAGTCAAAATTCAAACCTGTAAAGAAACTATTCCTTGTTTCTGTGTGAAATGGATCAAGAGTATTTCACCCAGTTCATCAACTGACAACTGCGTTAGTATTTTGATGACGTAGCCACCTGCATTTCAATTCTCTTTGAATTCAATCTTCTGTTTAAATGGGAAAGTCATGACACAGAAAAGTCTCATGATACAAGTTTCTCAACAACAGGATTAAGGACTAACTCATTCCTCTCCCCAAATCAGATCAAAACTGAGACTTTACAACTAAAAATGGTTAACAGTTAAGACTTTTACCATGTGATTGATTAACAACTCTGCATACAGTGGCCAATTTTCACACTGTAAACTTACAATTGTAGAATAATATTTAAAGACCAAAGTGTAACAACTTAAAAATATAAAATAAGCCAGGGTGTTTCCCACACTTCGACTACTTCACTTCTGGGAGGACAACTGAGAAGTTGGAACCAACTTTCGTAAAGTCAACAAAACAAAAGCAAGGTATTGTAGTCAGTCATCGATCTGAAGCACCGACAGAGCGAGGACTTCTCCCCCTCATGCTTTGGAATGTAAAATCAACCCCTCAGGGTCAAAGGTGATTTGAAGATCACAGTCTGAGGAAAACAACCACCACTGATCTTCCACAAACTGGTCAATGAGTAGTCAGAGGCAGGTTCTGGAAGCTGCAGTAGCTGGCTGCTTTTGTTCAGGTAATAGAGGGACTCTCTAAATTTAAGATGTCCACTTTCCAACATTTTAAAATTTTTGAACAAAATATGACTTCAGTAGCTGTCTACCATTTTTGAAGTGTCTGGAAGCGGACAGGAGAATTTCATATGTGGTCTATTTTTCAAAAAAGGTCTTCAAAAGGGGGGGCTTAATTGGACCACCCTCAGCATCCGCTCCCAAGCCGCTTCTCACAAAATGGAACGGAGACAAATCAGCATTGCCAAACCGACATTCCATCTTAATTCTGGCCCGAAATGTACAACTCACTACTTCCCTCTCACCAAATATACTGTCCAATTTGCTGAGACATTCTAGCATTAATCGGTTTTCATTTCAAAATATAAATCTCTCAATCCTACATGTTCATGCTAGCTACAGAATGAAAATATTGGCAATCCACATTTAACAGAAATTGCAGCAACTGTTTAATAGTCTCTTTGCACTTGAATAGAACATTGTAAGAAGACAGACTCTTGCTATGCTTCTATGACAGACTCTTGCTGTGTGGCAGATGATGACTCAGCTCGTGAGCCAGTATGTCTCAGTAGAACACAGGTGGCAACAACCCAAGACAGACTTCCCAATAGCTGCATTATCACACCTGTCCAGCCATCTGTTTTGGCCGGGGTGATTCATTAATCTCTAGGGTGTGTTTTAGTCATTGCTTGTGCCACTCCTTGTTGATTAATCTTCACAAATCATACAGCCACTCTGTGCTTTAGTAGCTCTCTTGCACTTCATTTGCAGGACACGGCTGCTTTTGAACTCAGTTGCACACATCTGCAATTGAATTATCAGCACATTATTCCAGAGGCAGCAAGGGACTGATGGATTAAGGAAAAGCACCTTTTCTGCACCAGGTTTCCGAGCTCTCTGATATGTTAGCTCTCTATAAAGTGCAAAAAACCACGCTAACAGCTATACATGCAGGTAGTACGGACACCATTTATAAAAAGGATCATCCTTTTCATTCAGGCAGCTTTACCATGATACCAGAGCACCAGGAAGCGCACCACTACCAACTTCAGTTTGGTCAATAGCACTCGTGTTTGTCGTGGCCAAGGATTCAGTCTACAGTCACGAAGTTATAGAGATGTACAGCACGGAAGCAGAGCGTTTGTTCCAACTCATCCACACCAACCAGATATCCTAACCTAATCTAGTTCCAGTCAGCATTTGGCTCACATCTCTCTCAACCAGTCCTATTCATATTCTCATCCAGATGCCTTTTAAATATTAATATTGTTATTGTACCAGCCTCCACCACTTCCTCTGGCAGCTCATTCCATACACATGCCACCCTCTGCATGAAAGAGTTACCCCTTAGGTCTCTTTTATATCTTTCCCTGCTCACCCTAAACCTATAGGTAAAAACAATTAGTGGTGCTGGAAGAGCACAGCAGTTCAGGCAGCATCCGAGAAGCATAAAATCGACGTTTCGGGCAAAAGCCCTACCTACCTCAACGCTGTACTCTCCCCCACTAGACCCGGAATTCCCCACATACATTCGAGACACCACCCACGCCCTCCACCTCCTCCAAGACTTCCGTTTCCCCGGCCCCCAACGCCTCATCTTCACCATGGATATCCAATCTCTCTACACCTCCATCCGCCATGACCAGGGCCTCCAAGCCCTTCGTTTTTTTCCTCTCCCGATGTCCCCAACAGTACCCTTCCACCAACACTCTCATTCGTTTGGCCGAACTGGTCCTCACCCTTAACTTCTCCTTCGAATTCTCCCACTTCCTCCAGACCAAAGGGGTAGCCATGGGCACATGTATGGGCCCCAGCTATGCTTATCTCTTTGTTGGCTACATAGAACAGTCGATCTTCTGTAATTACACCGGCACCACTCCCTACCTCTTCCTCCGCTACATTGATGATTGCATTGGCGCCACCTCATGCTCCCGCGAAGAGGTTGAGCAATTCATCAACTTCAACACATTCCACCCTGACCTTAAATTTGCCTGGACCATCTCTGACATACCTCCATCTCCATTAATGATGACCGACTTGACACTAACATTTTTTTTTTTTTACAAACCCACCGACTCCCACAGCAATCTGGATTACACCTCTTCCCACCCTACCTCTTGCAAAAATGCCATCCCGTATTCCCAATTGCTCCGCCTCCGCCGTATCTGCTCCCAGGAGGACCAGTTCCACCACAGAACACACCGGATGGCCTCCTTCTTTAGAGACCGCAATTTCCCTTCCCACGTGGTTAAAGATGCCCTCCAACGCATCTCATCCACATCCAGCACCTCCGCCCTCAGACGCCACCCCTCCAACCGTAACAAGGACAGAACGCCCCTGGTGCTCACCTTCCACCCTACCAACCTTCGCATAAACCAAATCATCCACCGACATTTCCTCCACCTCCAAGGATATATTTCCCTCCCCATCCCTTTCTGCCTTCTGCAAAGACCGGTCCCTCCGTGACTACCTGGTCAGGTCCACGCCCCCCTACAACCCACCCTCCCA
>NC_057730.1:43908082-43972142 GCF_004010195.1 Chiloscyllium plagiosum | reverse complement strand
CCACTTACCTATTGTACTCTATGCTACTTTCTCCCCACCCCCACCCTCCTCTAGCTCATCTCTCCACACTTCAAGCTCTCTGCCTTTATTCCTGATGAAACTTAGATTTTACTGCTCCTCGGATGCTGCCTGAACTACTGTGCTCTTCCAGCACCACTAATCCACCCTAAACCTATGCCCTCTAGTTCTGGACTCTCCCACCCCAGGGAAAAGACCTTATCTATTTATCCTATCCATGCCCCTCATGATTTTATAAGGTCACCCCTCAGCCTCCGATGCTCCAGGGAAAACAGCCCCAGCCTATTCAGCCTGTCCCTGTAGCTCAAATCCTCCACCCCTGGCAATGTCCTGGTAAATCTTTTCTGAACCCTTTCAAGTTTCACAACATCCTTCCAATAGGAAGGAGACCAGAATTGCACGCAATATTCCAACAGTGGCCTAACCAATGTCTTGTACAGCTGCAACATGACCTCCCAATTCCTCTGACCAATAAAGGAAAGCATATCCTATCTACCTGCAACTCCACTTTCAAGGAGCCATGAACCTGCACTCCAAGGTCTCTTTGTTCAGCAACACTCGCTAGGACCTTACCATTAAGTGCATAAGTCCTGCTAAGATTTGCTTTTCCAAAATGCAGCACCTCACATTTATCTAAATTAAACTCCATCTACCACTCCTCGGCTCATTGGCCCATCTGGTCAAGATCCTGTTGTAATCTGAGGCAACCCTCTTCGCTGTCCACTAAACCTCCAAATTTGGTGCCATCTGCAAACTTACTAACTTATACCTCCTATGTTCACATCCAAATCATTTATATAAATGATGAATATTAGTGGACTCAGTATCGATCCTTGTGGCACTCCACTGGTCACAGGCCTCTCGTCTGAAATGCAACCCTCCACCACCACCCTCTGTCTTCTACCTTTGAGCCAGTTCTGTATCCAAATATCTAGTTTTCCCTTTATTCCATGAGATCTAACCTTGCTAACCAGACTACCGTGAGGAACCTTGTTGAGACCCTTTACTAAATTCCATATGGATCACATCTACCACTCTACCCCCATCAATTCTCTGTTACTTCTTCAAAAAAAAAATCAAGTTTGTGAGACATGATTTCACACACAGAGAGCCATGCTTGCCATCCATAATCAGTCCTTGCCTTTCTAACTAAATGTACATCCTGTCCCTCAGGATTCCCTCCAACAACTTGCCTACACCGATATCAGGCTCACCAGTCTATAGTTCCCTGGCTTGTCCTTACCACCCTTCTTAAATAGTGGCACCACGTTAGCCAACCTCCAGTCTTCCAGCACCTCACCTGTGACTATCGACGATACAAATACAGCAAGAGGCCCAGCAATCACTTCTCTAGCTTCCCACAGAGTTCTAGGGTACACCTGATCAAGTCCTGGGGATTTATCCACTTTTACATGTTTCTAAACATCCAGCACCACCTACTCTAAATGTGGACATTTTTCAAGATGTCACCATCTATTTTCCCACATTTTATGTCTTCCATGTCCTTCTCTACAATGAAAGTTGATACAAAACACTCGTTTAGTACATCCCCCATCTTCTGTGGCTCCACACAAAGGCTGCCTTGTTCATCTTTGAGGGGTCCAATTCTCTCCCTGGTTACCCTGATACTCTTAATGTACTTAGAAAAACCCTTTGGATTCTTAATCCTGTTTTCCAAAGCAATCTCATGTCCCCTTTTTGCCCTCCTGATTTCCCTCTAAGTATACTCCTACTGTCTATATTCAGTAAGGATTCACTCAATCTCTGCTGTCTATAGCTGAAATATGCTTCCTTCTTTTTCTTAATCAAAACCGCAATTTCTCTACTACCAAATTATTTTTGGTGCCACTTTTTGCAGCTTAGATTGCCACAGTTTTTATATTGGTGGACAGAACAAAAGCAAAGGTTATGTTGCTTGTAAAAGTGCTGATTTTCAGTGGCTTGGATATTTATAAAAATGCGAAGTAAGGAAAATAAATTGCATATTGTTCCTTAACTATTCAAAAATATGGCACAAGAAAGAAAACCGGATGAGGAAAGATTGAAATATCTTTTACAAAGATTAACTTTTTGTTTGAAAGTATGTAAAATTTTACTTAAAAAATGCATTCATGTAGCACCTTTCACAAGTAAAATCACTTTTCAACCAAGTATATTTAGCATAAGAAACATGGCAACCAATAGTTTACAGCAAAATTCCATCAACAGAAATATGACAAGTGGTTGGGGAGGTTGATTAATAGATAAATATTGGCCACCCACTAAACCAGGTCACAGAATTAGTTATGTCCAACTGGTAGGGCAGGTGGGATCTTTGTTCAATATCTCATTTGATAGGGCTGTGTAGAGGTGTTATCTATCTCGGGCTTAGCATTGGAGTCTCAGCCTAGATTTTATATTCAAGTTTCTAAACTTGAATAGGACTGAAGTTCTGATAACTGAACTGCGGTTGACACCTAATTTCAGATCGGGTCATAGATACATAAACAATAAGTTAGTACTCACTTGCACTCAGGATTTAACTTAAAATTAACCCATAGTGCTGTGAAAGTGGAGCATTTTGAGCTTCATCCCTAAAAGAGTACAGTACAAGATGTTCAGCTAATCACATGGTGACATTGCTTTATTAAAACGGACACTGTCATTGAAGAGTTCGTCTTACCAATCCATTGTTCCAGTGCTGTTCATAAACAAAAGGAACAAGAGTCAGCTATTCAGCCCATCAACACCACCCTGTCATATAATTAAATCAAAGCTGATCTTGCACTTTTATATCACTTTTCCAAAACCTTTAATGTTATTAGACCCCAGAAACCTACCAATGTGTATCTTGTGGAAGCTCAATGACAATCTTCTGCAGCTCAGAGGCAAAGAATTCCACATATTTATCACCCTCTGAGGTTATGACAACATGCCATCCACCTTCCTAACCGCTTGCTGCACTTGCATGCTAATTTTGTCCATAAGTCACTAAAAGCTATCTTCACTTGCCAACCTCTCATCATTTAAAATATTTGACCTTTGTTTTTTCTAACAAGTTATAAAACATCATGCTTCTTCAAAGTTTGGGAGAAGATTTGTAGCTCAGGTGCTCGTTGTTGTGGTTCTGTTTGCCGAGCTGGGAATTTGTGTTGCAGATGTTTCGTCCCCTGTCTAGGTGACATCCTCAGTGCTTGGGAGCTTCCTGTGAAGCGCTTCTGTGATGTTTCCTCCGGCATTTATAGTGATTTGTACCTGCTGCTTCCGGTTGTCAGTTCCAGCTGTCCACTGCGGTGGCCGGTATATTGGGTCCAGGTCGATGTGCTTATTGATCGAATCTGTGGAGGAGTGCCATGCCTCTAGGAATTCCCTGGCTGTTCTGTTTGGCTTGTCCTATAATAGTAGTGTTGTCCCAGTCAAACTCATGTTGCTTGTCATCTGCATGTGTGGCGACTAAGGATAGCTGGTCATGTCGTTTCGTGGTTAGTTGGTGTTCATGGATGCAGATCGTTAGTGGCCTTCCTGTTTGTCCTATGTAGTGTTTTGTACAGTCCTTGCATGGGATTTTGTACATTGCATTGGTTTTGCTCATGCTGGGTATCGGGTCCTTCGTTCTGGTGAGTTGTTGTCTGAGAGTGGCTGTTGGTTTGTGTGCTGTTGAGTCCTAGTGGTCGCACTAGTCTGGCTGTCAGTTCAGAAATGTTTATGATGTATGGTAGTGTGGCTAGTCCTTTGGGTTGTGGCATGTCCTCATTCGGTTGTCTTTCCCTTAGGCATCTGTTGATGAAATTGCGGGGGTATCAGTTTTTGTCGAATACATTGTATAGGTGTTCTTCTTCCTCTTTTTGCAGTTCTGGTGTACTGTAGTGTGTTGTGGCCCTTTTGAACAGTGTCTTGATGCAACTTCTTTTGTGGGTGTTGGGGTGGTTGCTTTCGTAGTTTAGGACTTGATCTGTGTGGGTGGCTTTCACTCATCCACAGATTCAATCAATAAGCACATCGACCTGGACCCAATATACTGGCCACTGCAGCGGACAGCTGGAACTGACAACCGGAAGCGGCAGGTACAAATCACAGAAGCACTTCACAGGAGGCTCCCAAGCACTGAGGATGTCACCAAGACAGGGGATGAAACATCTGCAACACAAATTCCCAGCTCGGCGAACAGAACCACAACATCATGCTTCTTATTCATATTATATTCCATCTGCCACATTCTGTCCATTCACAAAGCCTGTCCATGAACTTTAGAAGCATTCTTGCTCTTCCTTACAACATATGTCCTCATTTGGCTCAGTGTCATCAAAAAAAAAATCTGTAAATCTTTCAACTGGTCCCCCATTCATGCAGATTGTGAAGAGTTATGCAAACTGCACTGACCTCTGTAATAATCTCCCTAGAAAGAGTGTGCTATCCAGAGAGTGATCACTTTACTTCTTCTCTCTGCTACCGGTCAGTGAGCCAATTCTCAAGCAGTACACGCACATTTCCCCAACACCATGTGCATTAATCTTATTTATTCATCTCCTGTGTCTGACCTTATCAACAGCCTTCTGAAAATCCAAATAGACCACATTCTTTATCCTATATACATTTTCTTTTGTCTATGCTCAAGTAATGCCTGAAAAACTCTAAGTTTGTCAAACCTGATTTAGCTTTCATAAGTTCATGTTGACTGTTCAATTTTGCCATTTTTCCCTAAATGTTCTGTTAACACATGATTTGCAGTATCTTTTTCATACTAACATCAAGTTAACAGATCTGTGGTTCTCCACTTTGCCTCTTCCTTCAATAGCGAGGTTACATTTGCTACCTTCCAGTCAAAGAATCTTTCTAGACTCCAATAGAATTATAAAAGATAACCACCAATACATCTATCTCTATTCTTCCTTCTTTCAACATTGCAAAGCTTTGACAACCAAACAATAGAACACAAGTTTCAACTCAAAGGCACATAAAGTTAAATAGAGGGAATTATAATGTGCTGTGACAAATTGTGATGTTTAGTAATTGCACGTCGAAAGAACGATAAGCCTCCGTTTTATGATGACTTGCAGTTGAACTGCACAGAACTGTCACAGAAATATTTAACTCTTAAGTAAATGCACACAGTGCAAGAAAATCTCTAAGTTTCAATATTTCAGAGCCAGACAAGACTTTTCAGCCCTAATGAATTTAATGTTCAATGTGGGAATATTTATGATGGGTAGAAATCCAAAAAAAGTCTGTAGAAATGTGGTATCAGAGTCCAGAGAACCAAGAAAATTGCTTTTGGAAAATAGGCAAATGCAGTCATGGAGCCAAACAGAAAGTAGGTACTTAAATACAAGACCTAGGATTCTGAAAATAAACGTAGCTTCATGCTTTCTTACAAACCTTACTGCTTCATGATAGTAGCAGTAACAGATGAAGTGAACTGCAGTAAGCATGACATATTAAATTTAACGACTGGAGCTGTAACTTTGCTTCTGACTACTGCTACTACCACATAAATGTATATTTTAATATTAGGTTTGCTAATTGAGCTGAATGCAGGAAGATCCTTCCTGTGAAATTACTCATCTTTTTAGAAGTGCAAGAGATGCTTTGAATAGACTGGATTACAACAGGAAATTGCGTAGTATTACTTACGAGATGAGATAATACCCTAATCAAAATGGTCTTGTTTACAAGTAAAAATTAATTCCAAGGTAATAGTTTCCATTTCATTCAAATACTGCGAATTGGAGTTCAACTATTATTGTAGATAAAAGTTTCAGAAAAGTTCTGATCTAAATAATTCTGGGTGAAGGCTTTTAAGCTTTTATTCACATGAATCACTCTTTCTGATCGCTAAACACGAAGTGTCGAAAGCAGGATTGTTTTATCTGTCCTAAGTAGCCAACAATTTGCACGTAGAATAGTACTTTGTATTCCGTAAAGCCCAAGGTGATGAGGTGTGCCCCAAGTTGTGAGGATGACATAAAAGTATAGTAACTCTCAATACTACTGCATAGTTTTTCTTTTTTTCACACATAAGGAGGATTTATCGCTGTGGTGCAGTAGTCAGGAATTTCTCTATACTTTGATGGCACAAAGCAAACCATTTACTCTTCAATTTTAACTTCCACAGAAGGCAAACATTATGTAAAGTATTCCATGGTTAATCACACCCATACAATTAGCTATGCAGCTTGCTTGGTACGGAGAAAAGGCTGAACTCTTATTCTCAAAAGATAGAAGTAAAAAAAAAGACCAAGTTGAACTCCCATAACACTTTTGCAATCAACAACCAGGAAAAGACAAAACAGGGTCAGTAAAAACTTTTTTATTGCCACGTTTTTCTTTTCCCCAATCAGAGGAAAAGTGAATCACTGCTCATTTAGGCAATGAAAACATTCATGACCTCTGATTAGCACAAATGATTACTCATTGGCAAAAATGGGTAATAAAAACAAAATCACCACAGGATCATAGCTCTAAATTCTCAGTTTGTGGAAATTATAGAATTACCATAGTGAGGAAACAGGCCCTTCGGGCCAAGTCCACACCAACCCTCTGAAGAGTAATCCACCAAGAGCCATTCCTTCCACCCTATATTTATCCCTGACTAATCCACCTAGCCTGCACATTCCTGGACACTATGGGCAATTTAGCATTGCCAACTCACCTAACCTGCACATTTTTGGACTGTCGGAGGAAACCAGAGCACCCAGAGGAAACCCACGTAAACACTGGAAAAACGCCTGTATGGAGTCTGCACAGTCGCCAGAGGCTGGAACATGAGGCAGCAGTGCTAACCACTGAGCCACCATGCCGCTGCTGAGAAGATTCTGGAAAATACCTCTGATGATTCAGTATTCACACAATAAACACAAGTGCAGAAACAAGCTGTTTGGTGAACTGGCCCATGCTGGTTTTAAGCTCCACAAGAACTCTCTCCTATTCTGCTGTGACAGTCATGGCTCAGTTGGTAACCCAAGTCTGTATGTATGTATTCAAGCCCCACTGCAGAGGCTGGAGCACAAACATTTAGACCAACATTGCAGTGCCGTATTGAAGGAGCACTGCTTGTTAGATCTTGCTGTGTATGAACTGGTTACTACCCATACAACAACCAGAATTCAGAAAGTGCACTGTTGGCTGTAAAAAGTAAAAGCTGTGAAAGGTGCTATGGTATTGATGCAAATGTTCTTTCTTTACTTCATTTCATCCTATCAACTGAACTTGCAGAGCATCCTGCAGTCCACTGAAGGCAATGAAAATGCAGTTTTGAAAAAAACTAAACCTATTCTGGATTTTCCAAGCACTGTCTGACGCACGATGCAAGTGCGCTACTCCATTAAAGTCACTCCTACTGAGAGCAGCTGGTCATCAAAACAGTAGCCTGTCCTGGTGGTTCCAGGTGGGACAATGAAAAGGACATGCCAAATATTGGGAACACCTTGCACAGAAATAAAAACAAACCAATTTCAAAAAAATGGTGTTACTTCACCAACTGATAAGAGGATGCCTTAATATTTGTAAACATTCCCTAATTGTCTATGATCTAAAACCCACAACTTGCTTTTACAATGTCGTCCTAAAATTTAGCCAAGAATTAAAAGTTACCCCAACAAAATTTGAGGGTCAAAAGCTTGCTCAGAAGTATTTGTTTTTAAAGAGTTGACTTAATAGAGAAGGGGGAAGTAGAGGCAAGGAACCATTTGGGAAGCTTAAGCAATTGAGAGCACAGTGGTCAATGGCAGTGCAAAGGAAGTCAAGGGTGTGGATAAATTCAGGTGGAGAAACCCAAATATATGTCAGCGGATTGTGGAACTGGAGGCTTTTAGAGTTTGATTTAATACTACAGCCCATACCCAACCCAAAAAGTAATCAGAAATTACTGTTTTCAACTATGAAGGTGTAGGGTTGGTTGGAAAGTCAGTTTGAAAAATCAAAGAACCAGGCTGTGCTCGAACTCTAAACAAAACCAGTTGAAGTTTTGATTCATGCACTAAGGAGAAATGAAATTGGGGAGGTTCTAACGCAAAGAACTAAAAATCAATAAATAGCCCGCTGCACATTTAATTGTTTGTTATTCACTTCCTACTTTTTTCACGTAATGTGATTATGAATAGCATTTGAAGTGACATTCGTTTAATAAATTATTTTCTAATTGCTATAATTCAGTCAAAAATAGCCAGCAAAAATTGATTTTGTCTACTCATTCAACATTTTTCAAAGGCAATTTAGTAAACGTGTAACGAAAAGCACAAAGTCTTGGAACAACACCAATTATTACAAAAGTAAAATACTGCAGATGTTGAAAACCTGAAATGAAAACAGAAAATGCTGGAAATAATCAGGTCAAGCAACAATAAATGATGAGGAAAACAGAGATACTGTTTCAGATCATTATACTAGCTGCTTGGTTGCATCTGTAGTCCTCACTTTCGCCTGGTTACCCAGACTCTTTATTCTCAAATGGGTTAAAAGATCTCACTTTACATGGTGAAGAACAGGACGTTATCCCCAGTACCTGGCTAATATTGCTCCCTCAAAAGAATATCACAAAAACAGATTACCCAGTCACCATCACAATGCTGTTTGTGGGAACTTGCTGTTTTCAAATGGACTGTCACATTTCCTATGTTACAATGCTGACAGTAAAGCACTTTGGGTCTTTCAGAGACGGTGAGTAAACTAAGTCCTTTTATTTCAGCAATCCAGCAGCAAAATCTAGCTCTAACTTTACTTTTCTTTTGAAGCCATATGAAAACATTAAAAACCTTAAACAAAAACATAAATTGTTGGAAAATCTCAGCAGGATTTGTGGAGAGAAATCAACAGTTAACATTTCAGGTCCAGGTTCTTCAGAATTGATGATAGCTAGGGAAACCTTGATCTTTATGCAGAACATAGGGGTGAGGGGAGAGGTAAGGAGTGATCCCCCCTATTCTGGGTAAACAAAGAGCAGACTAGGTGACTGCTTTGCGGAACATCCAGGTTCTGTCTGCACAAAAGACCGAGCTTCCAGTTGCCAGCCACTTCAACGCACCAGCCTGTTCCCTGGCCAACATCGGTCTTCAGGCTTGCTGTAATGCTCCAGCAAAGCTCTGCCTAAGCTGGAAGAACAGCAATTTCATTTTCTGCTTGGGAACTGTACAGCCTTCTGAATTCAATATTGAATTCAACAATTTTAAAGCTTGAGGCACCTTCTCCCATGTCTTACCTCAACCCCCACACACACCAGGCCTCATTATCACATGTTCTGTGGTTACACACAATCCATGGTTAGCCATTAATAGTACCCATTAGTGACTATTCAGTCTCCTCCGCTGACCGTCATCCACTCCTTTGTCTGTCCTAATGTTCTTTTGTCTCTTTGGGCTCTATCTCCACCTACTGTTTACTCCTTATCCCCTCCCCCCACCCTATCTTCTGCATTAAAAAAAACAAATTTCCTAGCTATCATCAATTCTGAAGAGTAGTCACAGGCCATGTTAACTGACTGCTGGCAAATCTCAGCAAGTCTGGCAGCATCTGTGGAAAGCAATTTCTATTTTTGTTTCAGATTTACAGCATCTGCAGTTCTTTCAGTTTTTCATTCAAAAACCTTATTTAACTTTCATAGGCTAATGACCCCTTCAGAAATGAAAGTGGTAATCGGCACGGTTTCGTTTGTGCTGTTTCTAAAGCTCATACAAACGTTGCCTAGAAGCTAGTCAGCAAAATGTCTTCATGTAAAAATTATGAAATTAACAATATCACAAACTTAAATGTGCCAATTTCCTTAAAATTGTCTTAAAGGAATAAAAAAAAATTTTTAAGTTCCTCATTTCTAAAGGTCTGATACAATAACCAAGTGAAGGGTCAGCAATCGATTTAAAATGTGATACAAGTACAACAACATTGGAAGTGAATAAGTTTAAAATGACAAAGAGAATTGGTACAGTAAAGCTATGCAAATTAAGAGCACAATCCAAAAGTAACATTGTATAAGCAATGATATAATAGCAAATTAAAAATCAAAAATGCTGGACAAAGAACATTTTGTACTCAACAGTAGTGAATAAGCCAGCATTATCAATGCTTCCAGCATTTGTTTCAGTACACACTTTGATTTTTATGCCCTTGGGTACAATGAGTAACACTTCAATTCTTCATACAAAAGAATTGGATGAGTCAGAACTCTGATGAAAAAACTGCATCTTGAATCCACATATCATAAATTCATGCATAAAATCATAATAGCAAATGTTTGGCTGCCCAGGAACTGTGCTCAGAATGTGCTTTGGTAAACTTGCAACGCAAAACTGTGATTGTACCCGTCTGAAGTAACTTCAGAATGATTCCTTGGCACTTGTTCCTCTATATCGTGAGAAAAATCAGCTCAAGTGATTTTATTATTTCATTAGTAATCACACAGTCTAATTGAAAGCATCCAGGGCTCAACTTTCTATCTATTCTGAGATAAGTCATTCCACTGGAGCAGTGGTAGATACTTAGCATCTAGGCACCATGTCTTCAGAAGGTCAGGAAAGATGAAGAAAATAAGCTGTAATTGATTGCTCATTTCTGGCAGTACTCCTACAGCTTGGAAAGAATATTGGAGGTTGAATCACCATTGCAGGAGCATTGTTTCAAATTGTCCCATGTCATCATCTCAGGTAAACTGTAGTTTAAAAAGAAGAAAGTACCTTAGTTTTATTTGTTCAAGGTTTGGGAATATCAATAGCTCAGGGTTAGGTTCATTCATTGTCCATTCCCAATTTCCCTGGAGAAGAGGGAGGAGAGTTGGCTTCTTGAAGCATGGCAATCTTTAGGGAATAGAGACATCCCCACAATGCTGTCTGGAAAGAAATTCCAGGAATTTTACTTCGACAGTGAAGGAACAGTGATGTAGTCCAGATCGGGATGATGTGCACTTTGGAGAAATTCCAGGTGGTGGTATTCCCATCCAATGGTGCTTTTGGCCTTCCAACTAGTAAAGGCTGTACGTTTGGAAGATGCTGCTGATATTACTGCAATACATCTCAGTATCAGTACACACTGCTAACATTGTGCAGTAAAAGGAATGAATGCTGAAGTTAGTGGATGTGGTAACCATCAAGTCAGCTGTTTTGTCCTGGTTGGCATTAAGCTTCTTGAAATGATTGGCATTGCAGTCCATGCAAGTGTTCTAGAACACTCCTGATTTGTGCCTTGAGGTGTTGGAGTAATAACTTGATCTTGGAGCCATAGCATTTATTGGACTGGGAGAAAACGAGGACTGCAGATATTGTAGATCAGCGTCGAGAGTGTGATGCTGGAAAAGCACAGCAGGTCAGGCAGCATCTGAGAAGCAGGAGAATCTACGTTTTGGGTGTAAGCCCTTCATCAGGAATCATTCAGGAAACATCGATTCGCCTGCTGCTTGAATGCTGCCTGACCTGCTGTGCTTTACTAGCACCACACTCTTGACTATTTATTTGACTGGTCCAACTGTCTTTCTGATTAATGGTAACCCCCAGGGATTTTATTCGCAGGAGCTTCAGCCAATGGTAATTCCATTGAACTCCAATGGGCAAGAGTTAGATTTCCTCTCGTTGAAAATGATCATTGCTTGGCATTTGTGTGGTGTGAATGTTTGTTGTCATACATCGGCCCAAGTCTTGATGTTTTTCAGGATGTGCTGCACATGACACAGATCATTTCAGTATCAGATCAGCTGCAAATGGCGAACACTGAACACAGCAGAAAATATCCCCACTTCTGATGTTATGTGGAGGGAAGGTTACTGAAGATGAAGTGGCTGATGACGGTTAGACCAAGGACACAGAGGAACCCCTACAGTCTTGGGACTCAGATGACTGACCTCCATTAACCACAACCACCTTCCCTTGCACCAGAGAATCCCTCATTTTCACTGATTCTACATTTTGCCAAGGACCTTGGACGCCATACTCTGTCAAATGCTGCCTTGATGTCAAAGACAGCCACTCTCGTCACTTGTGGAGTTCAGCTCTGTTGTCCATATTTGAAGCAAGGATGTAACGAGATGAGGTATTGAGTGGCTATGGGGGAAACACAAATGGGGCATCAGTAAGGAGACTATTCCTTTGCAAGTGCTGCTTAACAGCAGAGTCTATGACTCCTTCCATCATTACGGATGTCAAAAATAGACTGGTGGGAAGGTAATTGGCCAGGTTTCCTTCATTTTATGTACAGGACATACTTGGGCAATTTTCCAATTTTCCAGGTAGAAGCCAACATTATAGCTGTAGTGGACTAACTTGGCTCAGGGTGCAGCTATTTCTGGAGTACAAGTATTATTGCCAAAATGTTGGTGGTGCCCATTACCTTTACAGTATCCAGTATCTTCAGCTGTTTCTCAATATCCTGTTGCTTGAATCATACTGGCTGAAGACTGGCATTTGTGGCGCTGGCAGCCCAGGAGGCAGTCGAGATGGATTAGGCACATAGCTGAAGATTGGTGCAAACAGTTCAACTTTGCCTTTTGTATTGATATGCTGGGCTACCCGAATATTGAGGTTAAGGATATTTGCAGAGACTCCTCATCCTGTTAGGGGTTTACTTCACCACCATCATTCAACTAGATGTGGCAGGTCTGCAGAACTTGGATCTGATCCATTGGTTGTAGAATCATTTCGCCCTGTCAAATGCATACTGCTTCTGTAGTTTGATATGCAATTGTCCATTGTAGCTTCATCAGGTTGATAGCTCCATGTTTTGGAATGTGTAGTACTGCAAAATGGGATGCCCTCCTGCTCTTACCATGGAACCAGAGTCGATTTGCCCAGCTTGAAGGCAATTATAGAGTGAGGAATTTTTTTGTTAATATTAACATTAAGCATCTGCCATGATGGGATTTGAACTTATGCCCCCAAAACATTAGCTTGGGTTTCTGGATTAGTTTGGTGGCTTGATGCCTATGTCGAGCCTCACTTATGGCCATAGACACACAGTTAAGATAAACGTAAATATACCTACTTTGCTGTTTACACAGATTAACAAGGCTTTAGTTACAGTACAGGAGACCATTTGGTCTATTAAGACTTCACTGATTCCGTGGAATCATAGAATCCCTACAGTGTGGAAACAGGCCTTTCAGCCCTACAAGTCCACACTGATCCTCCAAAGAGCATTCCATCCAGACTCAACCCCCGACCCTATCCCTGTAATCTTGCATTTCACATAGCTACTCCACTTAGCCTACAAATCCCTGGACACTATGGGCAATTTAGCATGGCCAATCCACCTAACCTGCACATCTTTAGACTGCGGGAGGATACCGAAGGAAATCCATATAGACATAGGGAAAATGTACAGACTCCACACTGATAGTCACCCAAGGTTGGAACTGAACCCAGGTCCCTGGTGCTGTGGTGGTTGTGGCGCCTCTCTGAACAAGCAACTCCCAAGCCTCCTCTCTGCACAGAGTCAATGAGCAGAAACAGATCCTTCAGTCTAAATCATCCATGCCAACCAAGTTTCCTGAAACTAAAACAGTTTCACTTGCCTGTGTGTGGACCATATCCCCCTAAACCTCTGCTATTCATGTACCTGTCCAAATGTCATTTAAATATTCTAACTGTACCTGCATCTACTACTTCCTCTGGTAGTTCATTCCACATGTGAATCAATCTCTATGTGAAATAGATTTAAAGGGATGAGGGCAACTTTCTCCCCTCTCCTTGAAAACATGCTCCCTAGTTTTGAACTTCCCCACCCTTGGGAAAAGGCCTTTGCTATTCACTTTATCTATGCCCCTCATGATTTTATAAAGTTCTGTAAAAGATCACCCTTTAACCTCCTATGCTCCAGTGAAAAAAGTCCCAGCATATTCTGGTAAATCTTTTCTAAACCCTCTCCACTTTAATAATGTCCTTCCTGTAGCAAGGGGGGGAAGGGGGACCAGAACTGTACACATTACTCCAGGAGAGGCCTCACCAATATGCTGTACAACTTCAATGTTACATCCAAAAGTCTTCCTTTTATACAAAAAAAATTCTCTCAATCCCTCTATTGATCCAACTTCAATTACAGTGAGACAGTACATTCCAGATTCTATACACTCACTGTATGAAGTTCCTCATGTCTACAGTATCCTTGGAAATCTGTGTGTTTACAAATTTGAAAGCTCACCTTCAAATAATGGCTAATTTCTTCGTAATAATTATGGTATCAGCTTTCCCAATTCCTTCAGGTCGAGCATTCAAGATTCTGACAAGTCTGAAGGAATAAACATCCTCATTTCCCCCCCTTTAATTCTCTGCCAGTAATTTTAAATCTACAATCTCTGGTTATTAACCCACCTGCTGAACAGTATTGTTATTTTTTGAAGATTGTCATCATTTTGGCACCCTACATTAACAGAGTTCATAACATTTCTGCTCGAAAAAGAACAATCGTAATTTTTAACCTCCTTACTGATCAATCACTTTTGATGAGAGAGGACCAAAAGATACTCAACACAAATGAGAATTCCGCGCCCCACCCCAACCCCATTGATTATTAAGTGAGTGCTTTTACTTTGAAAACAGTAATCCTAAAACCTGGACCTCCACTTTCTGCAAGCCACTCAAAGCAAGGTTACTACAGATTATGGTACTAAACAGTGCGATCCACAACATATGGACTGATATTTTGCAAATCTCACCAGAGGAAATAACCTTCTAATATAACAAATCAATTTGTGATTATTCAGGTAGGGCAATAGTTCCCACACTAAAATACCATCTTATTTCAAGCATCCTTGTTACATTTTCCATTTATATTGTATTCCACTTCTTCCATTGCAGGAGAGAATAAACATCAAATTGAAGAAATTGAAAATCATCACGGATAAACTCCATAATAAATAAATATTTTCTGTAATTGTGTGGAGGACTCTATAGCAGTTTAATCAAAAAAAAGAGAAAAATATTATCAAGGGAACTCTGAACAAAAAGAACTTGTTGTTAGAGTACAATTAGAGAAGCACATTTACAAGTTAGTCAAATAAAGCTTATGACAATTTTTAGAATATACATCTGCCAAATGCTGTCACACAGACAGGTTAGAGGTCAACTGGAGAAGTGGTTTCACTATTGAAATGCCCTATAATCATGAGTTTACAATTCATTTTTCTCTTGTACATACTAGTGTTTTTATTTTAAGACTGACTAATCTCCTTTAGCCAGGAGTGCAGAACATGATCAAATTTACAAGTCATATTCATCCTTGCAAAGCTTCTCTCAATAACTACACAACCTCCCATTCTACAACCTTTACTATGCTCCATCAAGTTAGAGGAACCTCGATCATCTGGAATTCGATGAACCAAACAAAATACTCCCCACTCTTGTCATTGAGGTTCCTCTGTATTTGCCGTTCTCTTCAATGTAAAAAGGATGTCTAAAGAACAAGATTAATTTAATGATTATCAAAACTCTTGGAAAAAGTCATCAGAAATCATACAAGGCTGACAGAAGACTCGACCAAAAGAAAAATCAAAACCTATGGGTGTTGAGCAAAAACCAAAAAAAATGAAAAACAAAATATTCAATCGAAGTTCTTAATGAAGATACATTTCACTTGATTAGATTACTTCCAATGTGGAAACAGGCCCTTCGGCCCACCAAGTCCACAGTGACTCTCCGAAAAGCAACCCACCCAGACCCATTCCCCTACGTTTACCCCTTCACCTAACACTACGGGCAATTTAGCATGGCCAATTCACCTAACCTGCACATTTTTGGACCGTGGGAGGAAACCGGAGCACATGGAGGAAACCCACGCAGACACGGGGAGAATGTTCAAACGCCACACCGACAGTTGCCTGAGGCAGGAACTTGCTGGCTCAACATTCCTGGTTAAGGTTTTTCAATTACTACAGTTTAGGCTTCAATATATAAAGATGAACTTCAAGTAAAGCCCTAAAAAATAACATTTAACCAGCAGCACAAAACTGGTTGTGGAACTATAGACAAGTAGAAATTACCAAAAGACTGTTTAAATTTAAGTAGGGTGTTAACATACAGACATGTAAAGTGCAAAGTTGATAGCTTTGATTTAAGGAAAAGTTAAAGAATGCACAACTGGTAAATGTTCCATTGCTTGGGAGTCGACATATCAATTTCCGCATAAAGGAAGTACATGAAACTACTGACTACCACATGAAGATCATCAAGAATAGCTTAATATTTTCCTTTTATCTCAGTATTCTTTAAAAAAAGGCAAACTTCATCCAGTTATATGTGAAACATTATTAATAAAGACAGCATATCACTGTGTTACTTTAGAAAAATAAGTTGCTCCTTGACAGCTACAAGGACACAGACATGCAATGTGGAAATTTGCCCAGGTACATCCTGCCCACAGTCTACTCTCAGTCATCAGATGGGATGGAAGATATCGTCAATTGTGCTACCAAGTGACATTTACGCAGCAATAACCTGCTCACAGGTGATTAGTTTCAGTCCTATCTGTGCTATTTGGCTCCTGAACTCATTATGTTGCTTGTCCAAATATGAGCAAGAGCTGAACTCCAGAGATGAGGTGAGTGACTGCCTTCGTTAAGTGCTGCCTTGATGTTCAAAGTGTGGCATCAAGAAGCCCCAGCAAAACAGAAGTCAATGATAATCAGGGAGAAAGACCTCCACTTGTTGGAGTCATTTCTAGCACAAATTATGATGTTATGGTTTTAGAAAGTCAATCAGTGGACCCCAAGCACATCTCTCCAGGAGTTCCTCAGGATAGTGTCCTTAGCTGAACAATTTCCAGCTGGTGTATCAACGATTTGTTCTTAACATTAGATCAGAAGGAAGAACGAACAGCAGATGCTGGAAACCAGAAATGAAAACAGAAATTGCTGCAAAAACACAGCAGGTCTGTCAGCATCTGCGGAGAGAAGTCAGTTAGCACTTCAGGTCCATCGACTCTTCTTCAGAACTGTTTTGAAGGATCACTGGACCTGAAATGTTAACTCAAGAGTAACAATGTGCTCTGATGACCTCAGTGTTCATTTGCAATTCCTCAGGTAATGAAGCGGTGTGTATCCATGTGCAGCAAGATTTGGACAAAATTCAAGTTTGGACTGATGAGTGACCAGTAACATTGTCACTGACTGGCACTTGTGTGGTGTCAATCTGAACAATAAGAGAATTTAGAGATTACCCCTTAAATTTCAATGGCATTAACATTGCTGATTCCCACATTAACAACATCCTGGAAGTTATGATTGGACTAGTTCAGTTTCTAGTCAGCCATAGACAAAAGAAAATCAAAGGCTGGGAATTCTGTGGACAGTACCTTCAGACTTCCTGAATGCACAGCAGTGTCAATATTCGCCATTTGCCTGGAAGACGACCATTCCAACAACGTCTGAAAACGTCAACACTATTCAGGGTACAGCAATCTGTATCCCCTTTCACCACCTCCATCACTCTCCTGATTTGCAGCTATCACCACCATTCTTTACTGGTTCTGGGTCAAAGTCCTGGAACTTCTTTGCCTACCAGCACTGTGCATGTGCCTAAACAATGTGGTCTGTAACAGTTCAAGGAGGTGCCCCCCCCCCCCCCCCCAACTCCCTTCTTGAGGGCAGTTGGGCAAAGGAATGAATGTTGGCTGAGTCAACAATATCCATATCAGATGAAATGGAAAAAAACATAAAATTGGTTTATATTTTTGAGGCCAAATAGGACAGCAATTCCTAGGGACTGCACAATGGCATGGTTGGAAGGTTTACATACTAAGGTCCCAGTAAGAATCCTGGTGGGACTGTAACTTCTCAAACTTGAAATAAGTTGCATGTCATCAAGTGGGAACCAGACTCAAGACAGTTCACTTACTCTCAACCTCTTGCCAAGGAGAACAGCATAACGACCCACTTATGCAAAATGGCATTACCATGAACTTGGGAAATCTGCGGCGATTCTGATACCAAACTACTCCCAGGGTCACCACAAAAGTTAATGATTCATTCAAAGCATGCAAAGTCCATGCTTTACCAGTCAGTTGGAATTTTAAAAACAACTGACCAGGATTGTACTTAAAATCTACTATAATTTACTTATTTGTAATGAGTAATCAAACGTAAATAGCTATAAACCATTAACATATAACTCTACTAATTAAAACTGAAATTCCTTTTAAAACTATTACACCAAAAAGTGGTTTTACAAATTAAGGAGAAAATGAACTCCAGCAAATACAGTTAAAAACACAAGTCAACAAAGTTAGTGGATGATCCTTTTGCTTGCCAAGACTCCTTGGATCTTCTTTCTCCAGGTTCTTTGACTTCTTTGCAGAAAGTACAGGGCAAAGGTCTCTTTGTTTCTGGTGAAAGGCAAAAGCTTACAGCACTGGAGGAAGAATAAATGGTTTTCTTAGGCATTTTTAATGCAACCATAAATGATCTGCCCTGCCAGCAGTCTGAAATATTCATCAGCATTCACACCCACAAGCTGTTTAGCTACCAAGGAATGAGAAGGCTGTTGCTAGGTTAACGACCCTTGGCCTCCATGATTGGTCTCAACTGCACAAACTAATTAGCTACTTGTTGCCAGCCAAAACTCACCCGGCATTCAAAGCTGTGCCACACTATCTACAAACATCTCCCCAATGCCAAAGCAGCAATTAAACATCACATAGGAGTTTCAATCATTTTTGGGGAAAAAAAAGTGCAGCAGTTCCTTCCACAGACCCTGATTTTAAAAACTGTCTTTTGCTACTTCAGCCCACAATCAAAGATACTGAAGATAAAGGAACCATCTTTAAAATGGAAACACCTCAAGACAACTTTCTTTAGCATCAGTTGTGGCTCAGTTAGAAGCAAACTCACTTTCAAACGACAGGTTTCAGGATCAAAAGATCATTCCAGGACTCCAGTACAAAAATCAAGGATGACATTCCAGTCATACTGCCATACTGAGTGAGTACAGTGCTGTAGACACATAACAGGCTCTGATTACTTACTGGGACGGAAAAAAAAAAATCTTACTGTTTTACTGTATTCCAATAGCCTGGCCAATACTTATTCCTCAGTCAACATTACATAAATTAGTTTTCGGGTTACTATCGCTTTGTTGTGTTGGAATTTGCCAAATTCATATGAGCTGTTATGTTTTGTACAATGTTGGCGGTCCTTCCCAAAATAAACCTAATTTCAAAGCAATTTGCAGTGAATGGAGGTGTAAAATGGTTATGAGAAATGTAAGTTAGGGCTATGTACAACACCAGAAGCTATTCAGGCCATCGAGTCGGTGTCCTGCTGTATCCCTATATCCTTACAAGCTTATTACCTTCAAAAGCCCATCCAATTTCCTTTTGAAATTATTGTGCCATGATGATGGTGGAAGCAGAGAGCATCAAAGAGCCATCAGGACCAAAAAATCTTTCTCCCAGGCCCTGGTTAAGAGTAAAGTCACACTTCTTTGGATTTTGAACATCATGTTAGCCAAATCAGTCAAAGATGGCAGATTTCCTACTTAAAAATTAGTTTTCAGGTTTCTACTGCATTGTGTTGGAATTTGCCAAATGCACACTGGCTGTTATGTTTTGTACAATGTTGGCCATCCCTCCCAAATATCTCTCTCCATGAATGCTGCCTGACCCGCTGTGATTTCCAGCATTTTTTGTTCTCAGTATTAATGAACTAGAGTAATTTTTATAACAAGCCAATGCTGGTTTCATTGCCAATAGTGAGGAGCAGCTTTCAATTCCAGATTTATTAATTGGATTTAATTTCTACCCATTTATTGTCAAATTTGAAGGAGTGTCTCACAGTATTAGACAATTCGACAACTAGACAACCATACGTCTCCAATCAAAAAATTCACTAAATTGAGAAAAAACCCAAAAGGAAATAAGCTAAACATTTCACTGCAACAGAAGATTAATAGGTCACGAAGAACAATTGCTTGACTATCTCAGCTTTGGCTTAACTTACTCAATGGCTCCCCCTCGATAAATCATCAAGATGTCAAAGGTTGATGGGTCCTTTTTCAGAGGTTTGTTGTATCCCATCCAGCAAGGTGGTCTCAAGACCAGCTGAGAGGGGGAAAAAGACCAAGGGACTACAGAAAGGAAATTATTTACACTTGCTTATGTCTAGGATTATTGCTAATCAATTGTTTCCCAAATAACAAGTCAAACTGCATTTTAAAACTCAAAACAAGAGCGCAACCTATTTGTCTTGGTTTCAACATTCATGTGAACCTGGATACTTGCAATCTTACCGACTAATTGAAGTAAGTGTATGGACCACAATAAAGCTTGCAGTGGATTTGTTGTTAATATTTGTGTACTTGTTTTTAATTTGTACTTGTGGACATTGAAAAATGCATAATTGTTGACTGTTTACTTTCTGTACAAAAGTTTATCAATGAAAAAAGGTTAACGGTGATGCCCAAAAGCCTAAACTTCAGATCGATTTCTGACCCGGCTGTAGCGTTGGCAATCCCATATTCGCAAATTTGTTTTCCTTACCATTTCACATTGGAATTCCACATGAAGATCAGATTTAAACATTTTGAATAGCTGGACAAGAATAACGCTCTTCCCCAGTCCCTGCCACTCACCACCTTCAGGTTTCTGTTTTACTTGCTGTTATGTTACTTTTGCAATACCTCTTGTTTTGCAGACAGGTTTGGCTGCTTGATTCTCAGGTGAAGAAATTGCCATGACAAGAAACAAAACTAGTTTAAAAACTTTAGCTAGGTGGTTGAGTTTACCGAGGAAGATAAGAAAGAAAACATTACCCTTGTGCTTGTACTGAACATGTTTATTCTTGAGTTGGGATCACTGAATGACTGTCACAAGTGCAAGCGGCATATGAATCAAAAGAACTGTGTGACTATCACATGGGCTATATGGGCATTCTTCCAAATTCCTAAATAGCAAAACATTCTACTTCCAGAGGTTTTGCTTCTATTTTGTCTCCCCATGTTAAATTATACAGACGGCTGACCAAATAGTGTCCAGCTAATGAACAGCTGACCAGTATAGACCAAGAGGGTCCAAAGTTCAGATGCCGACTTCTGCTGGGCTGGTTAATCGTAGTCAATGTAGGGATATAGGCTGTGAAAATGGAATTCAACTGATGTTGGATTAGTGAGTGGAAAACTGGATACAGCTTCTATTCCTAATCACTTCCCACTAACCTTTGACTGGCAATGAGCTTTTGTTCAAGTCAGGCAAAGATAGAACCAGATTGGCTCGTCATTCTCCTACAAATCAAATAGGCTGTCAACATTCATCGTCCAGAGTGAGACATGAATAAGAACCAACCAAGCAAAGTACTGCAGAGCAATCATTATCCACGGAGCTATGCATTAACAAGAAATTCACACCTCCACAGGAGTTTGGAGGGGTGGGGGGGGTGGGGGGGGGGGGGGAGAGAAGAGAAGAGAAGTGGAAAAAAGTTGGCAGATGATTAGTATACAATAAGTACAGATCACTGCCCAATAAAAAAATCAGGATCACTCACCAATTTGTACCTGTTCACGTTGGCTCAATGCTACAAATGCTGAAGTATCATCTATCCAAGACACCTGGATGTTACCTGAAATAAAGACCAAACTAAAATGACAATTTGAATGGCAATGCTTAAAGACAATGAAAATATACTTTGATTTCCATGAGATTTTTTTTAAAAAAATGCCTTTTATTAACATATTTTCAGATTTAATCAAGTCAACAACAGTCAACCAAGCTCTCTATCTACAGCAATGTTTTGTTCTCAACTTCACCATAAGGTGCATACCACACAATCAAATTGAGCTAAAGACTATCGTACTACAAAAATCTTCCAAAAGCAGAACTGATGTTTCTTTCTACTTGTTTTGATACTTAAATAGGGGCAAACAATAGTTTGATGCAGTAATTTTCAAACATTTTTGGTTAAGGACTCCTTTTCAATAGGTTAATAAAAGTTATATCCCTCAGTTATGATACTATTTAATACTCAATGCAGAAGAGCTACACATGAGGAGTGTTGAAGTAATGCTTTTAAGAAAATTGGTATATTCATAGATATCATAGAGATATACGTGCTTGTTTCTCATTATCAGAAGCACAAGGGAAAATGGAGCTCAGAACATAAAGAAATAAGGAGAGTAGGATATTTTGCCTCAAGCTTGTCCCACTATTCAACTAGATAATGGCTGATCTGCCCCAGGCCTCAACTCTTTGTGCCAGCTTCTCATTGTCCTCAACTCCACAATATTTCAAAAATCTACCTACCTCCTCCTTAAAAAGCTTCAGTGATCAAAAATCCACAACTCTCAGCAGCCCAGGAGTCTGGACATTCACTTTCCTGTGGGAGAGAAAATTCCCTTGCATCGCAGTTTTGAATGAAATGTCCTTTTCTGCATCCTGTAAATGACATTCCCCAACTCTAAATACCTTCTCAACATCCACCCTGCTAAGCCCCTCAAAATCTTGTTTCAATAAGATCACCGTTTCCAAACTCTCCTAAATAAAGACCTAACCTTTTTAGCCATTCTTTGTAAGTGATTCCCTTCATCCTAGGAATCAGATTGTTTTTTGAACTGCCTCCAAAGACACTGCCTCTTTTTTTAAATATAAAGGACCAAAACTGTACATGATACTCCAGGTGCAGTTTCAGCAATATCCTATACTATTGTAACAAAAAACTTGCTTATTTTTAAAACTTCAATCTTTTAGTAATAATGGCCAATAATTACATGCATCTGCACGATAACCTTTAACGGTTCATGCACAATTACACCCAGGTGCCGCTGCACTGCACCTTTTTTTTTTTGAGAGTCTCTCTCTATTTTAATAATTGTCTACCTTTTGTTTCTGGATTAGAATGGTGCTGGAAAAGCACAGCAGTTCAGGCAGCATCCGAGGAGCATTGTTTTAACCTACCTTTTGGTTCTTCCTAACAAAGTGCATGACCTCTCATTTCCTAGATTAAGTTCTATTTACCAAGTTTTTGCCCACTCACTCAATCGATCTATATTCCCTTGCAGAGATTTATGTCCTCATCACATAGCATGCCCTCCTAATTATGTATCATGAGCATATTTGGTTACATTACCGTCTGCACCTCTTCCAGGTCATGAATAAACTTAGAAGTTGATAAGTAAATAATGGAGGCCTGAAGACGGATTCTTGATGTACTCGATTAATCAAGTCTTTCCAAGTTAAAAAAAACCATTAATGCTGACACATGGTCTTCTGTGCATTAACCAATCTTCAAACCATGCTAATACATTACCTCCAATACAATCAGCTCCTATCTTGTGCAATAATATTTTGTGCATCTTAGCTAATACCTTCTGGAAATCCAAACATACAGATCTACCACGAGGGTACTTCTAGTGTGATACTAGCATTCTTGTCTCTGAGCCAGGAGGCAGCAAGTTCAAGTTCCACCAGCCCTGGATGTGTATCACATCTTCTCAAGAGGTTTCAAAAATAATTACTACATCTGTTGGTTCCTTTTAGCAATTCTGGTTATATCCTCAAAAGAACTTCAGCAAATTTGTTAAACATAATTTCCCTTACACAAAACCATGCTGGCTTTATGTTTTTCTACATGCCCCTGCTATTTTTTTCCTTCAGGGATTCTAGTCTTTCAGTCTTTAACTTAATTTACTTTGAGCTAGACGCATGATTATATAGTACGTACCTAAATAAGCTGAGAAGAAAGCATCACTTTCGTCCGAGGACTTGACTGACTATTTTCGCCATGCTAGGCTATTTGGCTTATAAAACTCCTGCCTTCTGTCTCCCTCCCTCCCTTCTTGAATAGGGACATCAAATTAACAGTTTTTTTAACCTGCTGGAGTCCTCCTGGAATCCAGTGAGTTCTGGGATATTGATTGGGATTCACTTTTTCACCACCCGACAACTACTGTTCTGTTAAAATAAATTAAAACTCCATCTGCCACTCCTCAGCCCATTGACCCAAGTGATCAAGATCTCTGGTAATCTTAGATAACCTTCTTCACTGTCCACTATACCATCAATTCTCTTGGCAACCAAACAGCACTCTTATGCTGTAAAAATTGGTGTGCTCTTTCCAAGTTTTGTTTCATGCATGTCAGTCCTGCTGAGTGCAAGACGAAAAGCTTCAATTCAGCATAAAAGCAAACAAATCGAAAAAGAAGCACTACAAACAATGATTCTCAAGTTTGCAAAGAGGTCAAAAGATCTGGCCTACATCAACCACAATCCTGGAACAAAAAAATGCATGAGAGAAATTCTTCATTAACAAAAACTGAAGTGGCTGGACAAACTCTGCAGGTTTGACAGCATGTGAGAGAAGACCGAACAACGTTTTGGAGTCCAGTGACTCTTCATCAGATTGGAATTCTTTGTAAATTCTTCATTTACTGATCAAATCAACCAATGATAATTTAATATCCACACTTTTCAGTCATTTCTACCAGTTCATTACAATAACTTTGGATCACGTTGAAGTTGGGTGGATTCTACTGAATTAATTCATAGCAAGGATTTTGTATTTGGTGCTGATATGGAAACATTCAATTTGCTATTTTATTACAAAGCTACTCACAATCCAATTTTATTTCCATTCTAAGGCTCTCTTTGCACCTACTATCCAGACAAGAGGAACAAAATTGTAGAGTGACATGTGTGCTGTTGTGACATAAAAACAGTGCTCTGATCACCACAAGTCTAGCAGCTCCACTTTCACGAAAAAAAAGGATCAGTTTGAATAAAATGGCTGCATAATAAACATGAATCTTTAAGTCTCTGTAGTCCCTCTTGAATGACAGGATTAGAATTAAGGTTTATCAAAGCACAACTAGTATTAAAGCTAAAAGCAATAACATGCTCCTAGTTCTTGTTTACTTACACCATATGGTTTGTCCATTTTGCAGCTAGTTTACAAGCCATTAACAATACAATTTATTTCACCACAATGTCACTCTACCACTGCCCAATGTCCTTTTATATCATAGTATATTTTCAAACAGTGCATCTTTGATTTCTCATTATCAGTCCTATGCCAATAAACCACATTTTCTGGCTTGAAGTTTACCAACAAAATAAAACTACAGGGCAAATAAAAACCAGAATAATCTAGATCCAAGAAATTACAAGACATGATCAGTGAATCATTGTTAGGGAGGAACCACATGACCGGGAGCCAAGACGGTCAGGATGCAAGTCATCATGTGCTTGGCAACAAAAGTTAAAACTGCAAAATTAAAATTGAAAAACACAAATGTTAAAACACTCATGACCAGTGTTTAAATTCCACCAGTGTTTTCTTGTGCTACACATCTCAACCCATTCTATACGCAGATGTAGAAGCAGCAGCTGGAAATCTATCCACCTTGCTCGGAGATTTGTGGCTCTTGATGAACAGAATATAGCTGCCAATGGAAACCACAATGTCTCAACGCTTACCCAAGTTGTATAACATCCAAAAAACCAAATGAGATATTATTGGCATGGCTTTGATTAGTAAGAGTTGATAGAAAAGAATTTTCGGCAAGAGACTTTGTAAACTAATTCAGTAGTTCAGGCAGGTAGACAATACTGGTAAACAAATTGTTCCTTCTTGGATTTTGCTGGAATTAGGTTGCATGTCGCATACTGTGGATTAGGGCTTCCCAAAGTGGGCACTGGGACTCCAATTGGCACTACAAGCTCAGAGGTAGCAATGTCTGTGATGGAGCTCTGACCAAGTTATAAAATTGTTTGTTGCATCTCGAAAAGTCCCCACATTGAGGAGTCTTATTGAGGGGTCACAAGAGTTTTCAAGCCTCTACATTTGGCGAAGTACTGCTGTACATGACCATTGGAAGCATTAGGTTTAATGCAGTATAATGCCAAACAATGTTCCACATAATAAGTGCCTCCTTCTGAAGGTTGCTAGAAGTGATCATTTGAAACAGTGAATTACTTCTAATAGCAAAAACATCTTTGAACCTATTAAAGCATTTTGTCTTAATTTAATTCCTCAAATCTGTTGTTGGCTTCATTATATTTCTGCAAGATTGCTACTAAACATGTTAATAATGAACTGAATAGATACACATCTTAGCAAGATTTGCAGCTAATATTGAGGTTCTAGATAGAAGGTTTGCTCGCTGAGCTGAAAAGGTTATTGATGTCATTTCCAGTGGTGATTCCAGTTGGAATGCCATGCTTCTAAGAATTCTCGTGTGTGTCTCTGTTTGACTTGTCCTAGGATTGATGTGTTGTCCCAGTCAAAGTGGGGTGTCCTTCTTTATCTGTATGTAAGGATACTAGTGAGAGAGGGTCATGTCATTATGTGGCTAGTTGATATTCATGTATCCTGGTGGCTAGTTTTCTGCCTGTTTGTCCAAGTAGTGTTTGTTACAGTTCTTGCATGGTATTTTGTAAATGACACGAATTTTGCTTATTGTTTGTATAGGGTCTTTCAAGTTCACCAGCTGCAGTTTTAATGGGTTGTGGACTACCATGATGCCAAGGGGTCCGAGTAGTCTGGCATTCTAACCGGACCTCTATCAACAAACACATTGACTTGGATCCTATTTACTACCACCTGAGAAAAAGAACAGGAAATTACATGATCATAGGAAATGATGTCACTGCAAGAAATGACATCACCAACCAAAGGAAACCCAAACACAAATAGAAAGTGGGCTACACTACCAGTGCTTCATCCAGAGGCTCATTGAAGATATTATTTAGTATGGTGATGAAACTTCTGAAAATGAACCTTCCAACATTTTTATACTATTATGATATAACTATCTTTAATAATTCCTTTTTCATGTAATCAAACAGCTAGTTAAAAAAAAATTAGCTTCTTGCTAACACAGATAGGGAATTAACTGCTTATCTGTCAATTATATATGATGAAAATGTACATTCACCACCTTTCGCATGTTACCACATCTTCATGCTGTACAAGAACTCCAATTTAAAAGTGGATATGTGATTAGACAAAGGACTGAGTCTTCAGCGGTGATGTTTCTCCATGGTTTTAAAAAGAAAGAAACAATCAAAAAATACTGTATATACTGGAAATCTGAAACAAACACAATGCTGGAGAAATTGACACAATCATAAAATCCCTACAGTATGGAAATAGGTCTTTCGGCCCAACAAGTCCACACCGACCATCCGAAGAGTAACCCACCCAGACCCATTCCCCTACCCTATTATCCTATATTTACCCTGGCCCAGGCACCTAACATACACACCCCTTGACACCATGGGACAATTTAGCATGGCCAATTCGCCTAACCTGCATACCTTTGGATTGCAAGAGGAAACCGACGCAGACATGGGGAGAACATGCAAACTCCACAGTCGCCAGAGGCTGGCATCTAACTTGGCCCCTGACACTAGGAGGCAGAAGTGCGAACCACTGAGCCAACGTGCCACCCCATGCAGATAATAGGACATTAAGGTTTGGAGCAAGTCTAAAAATATTCTAATTCCTGCATACAACTTGACCAAGAGGCATCGTTATAATCCTGGTTAAAATCAGGATGTGGGTACCATCTACATCCAGTTTTCCACATTTAGATGGCAACAACAACTTGGACTGGTTTACAGTTTAATTTGTGATACATTACAGAATAGGAATGGGGAGATCGAGAATGGTAGCCCAGATGGAATCATCTGGAGCCAGGTCAACTAGCCCAGCTCAAATATCAATCCTCCAACTTGCTGAACATTACAATCTAATGCAAAGGGAGCCTATTTGACTTCAAGAAGCTGTGCCTAGAAGGCTTTGTAAGGCATAAATTGGGAAAAAGGAGTACCTGGTGCCATTTTAAATAGATACCAATATGGAAAAGCTCAGTGAGCACTTTCATAGAGCAAGCTCCAGTGAAATGTTGAGTTTCTCCAGAATTTTGTGTTTGCTTCATAAAATGGCTTTTTTTTTTTAAGAAAGCTAACTTGGGCATAATTAGATTTTAAATAAAAATAAAATTTAAAATTATCTAGCAGGGATGAATCAGTAGAAACTTTGGAATTTGAGACATTGGTGAGTCAAGTGTTATTACAATTCTTTGGAAAGTTTTGCTGATATAATTTTTAATCACATCTTCCCCATGTACAAATTCCAATATTCTCTTTATTTTATATACAATGTCAATGGAAAGCATTTAATAGGATGACTATATTCTTTAAATTTTTGAATTATACTTAAAATGTAAGTTTTTGAGATTTTCTGAACTATAACTGATGACAGAACAAACAAAGGAGGCCATGGATATAATTTATCTTCAAATTTTTGCAGTCATTTGAAAATTATCACTAAATCAGCAAATGGTGACAATGAAACTCATTTTCCCCTATGATAAGGCTTGTTGTGGCCATACCATTCCACCAAGGAAACCGTCATGATGTAATGTTGTTTGAAATGTTAGCTCAGGTTGAAAGGGGGCACAGAAAATGCTAGAGTGGGCTGTAATCTGCAGAGATAAAAGAAAAAGCAATCTGATTTGCTAAATTCTGTAACACTCGCACCCTGAGCAAGTCATCAATCTTAGTAAACCTGTTTTGAAGTAGTTATCAACAATTAATTAATTAATAAAAAGGAAACATGCAACTGGAAGTTTAAACCTTCATTTTTAAATGAAGGTGGTACTAGTCAGGTTGCTAAATTATATCAGATGAAACTAGCCACATTTTGAATTAGCTCACAAGACAAGTAGGTGGATCCTACCAAAGGCACTAAAAAGCTGGTATAGGTCACTGGTCTTCCATTCCTTTGGAAAACGCACATGGAGAACATGGTCCCGCTTTGGCTGCACTGGAAAACAGAGTAAATGCTGTTAGTGCCTAATCATAGAACATCAGGGATCGAAAACTTAGTGGAGGAAAAATGTAATGAGCACAATTTGTTCTCTCAACACACGAATCGGTTAAAAATAGATGCATCAGTAAGTAAGTGCCAATAACTAGTCATAGTCTAATCCTAGAACAACTGATGGCCTTCTTTATTACAAAAAGCTTTTCATTACTTTCAGTGAGCTGTTGTACAGATTCTTCCTTTTCCCTGGAGGCTGTCTAACATTCCTTTTCAGAAAATAGCCAAAAGAAATGCTACACACTTCAGAAAAAAAAACACATGATCACCACAGAGTACTTGATTTTTCTCATTCCATAGCCTTCTTGTAATTGCTTCAGTGCCTGTTACATTTGACAGTAAATTCTTGGGATAGGTTTTGTTGGAAATGTACAGGCTGACACCACATTTGCACTTGCTACTGTGATTTTCAAAAGGGTTCTACTACACTTTTGTAGGCAATGATTATGCCACACTTGAAGCAAATGTTTAAAGGTTCTTTCTTAGTTTCTTAGGCATGATTATATTCATCATTGCAACCCCATGACAGCTTTTAAAATGAGCCAACTTTGGGTAGTAACAGCAAACATTTGAAAATTAGCAACTCTGTTCGAAGTACAAGTATACTGCAAAGGTTGGAACACATCGAACAGGAAACATAAAACAGCCCAAGTTGAGTTTGATTTTAGTACAGAATTATTTTAATAAATTAAACTAATTGCCACAGAAGGCTGTGGAGGCCAGGTCATTCAGTATATTTAAGACCGAGATAGATGGGGTTTTGAGTATCAAGGAGATCCAAGGGTTACAGGGAGAAAATGGGATAATGGGGTAAAGAAACATATCAGCCATGACTGAATGGCAGAGCAGACTCAATGGCTTAATTTGTGCTCAAATGTCCTATGGACTCCCCTGAAAAATGCACTTAACATTATTTGGCAGTTCCTTTCAAGGGCATGTCAATATACACATTTATACATTTTAGTTCAAGTCCTTACTTACAATCTGGCCCACTCAGATTCAGATATGGAATGTCAATGACTCTCATTAGAAACAGCCTGTGAACAAAAAACAAAAACACACACTAAGATATAAATCTCATCAAACCCATTTCAGACAACAGAAGTTACATTTTATTTGAATAGAGTTTACAGGATGAAGGGAAACAATAGTGAAGAAATATTCTTAAAAATTTCTAAGGGATAACAGCAAACTAATCATATTCTTCTGAGAAGCAAGAAACAAAAACTAGTAGTATTGTCCTATTCAGACCAGTTAATGTCAACACAATTCGGTCACTATCTGCCAAGTCTGATGTAATCAGACACAAAATACTAAATAAATCTCCATCCACTTTCACCCCATTTTCTTTTCGGTCTTTCATTGGATGCAGGTAGTCATTGAAAAGGCCAGCAGTCCTTTTCCATTCCTAATTGATTTTGAGAAGATGGTAGCGAGCCACTTTCTTGAACTGGAGTTGCACATTTCATTCAACATGTTTCTGTTCTGGTTGAAGGCCACCTTAGAAGACAGTTAAAAACAACCAAATTGTTGTGGGTCTGGGGCAGATCAGGTTAGAATAGGATTTTTCCTTCCCTAAGTAAAAGGAAGGAGTGAGGACTGCAGATCAGAGTAGAGAAGTGTGGCATTGGAAAAGCACAGGTCAGGCAGATTCTGAGGAGAGTCAAAGTTTCGGACATAAGCCCTTCATCAGGAATTCCTGATGAGTCTTCAACGTAATCAATGACAGCTCCATAATCTGTTTATTGAGAGTAGCTTTCATCTTTATCAATTACTAACTCAGTCACACCCATGAATCACAAAGAGCATCCAAGTTCAGCAGGTAATAGGGGAGGCAAATGGATTGTTGAGCATTATTTCAAATGGAATGGAGTAGAGAAGTAGTTTTGCTGAAACTATACAAGGCACTAGTTAGACCACAGATGGAATACGGTGAACAACTTTCAGCCCCTTATTTAAGGGGAGCTATTTTGGCATTGCAGGCAGTCCAGAAAAGGTTCACTGGGCTAATACCAGGATCTGGAGGACTGTCTAATGAGGAGATGTTGAGTAGATTAAACCTGTACTCTTTAGAATTAAGAAGAGTGAGAGATGATCTTTTGAAAGAAAGATTCTTAAGGGACTTGACAGGGCAGATGCGAAAAAAGTAGCTGCTCCTTGTGGGAAAGATTTTTAGATCAGAGGGCATAATCTCAGGGTAAGGGTCACCTTTTAAGACACAGATGAGGTGGAATTTCTTCTCTTACAGTGTACGGAGTCTGTGGAATTCTTTACCTTGACAGCTGTCATTGTCTGGGTTAATAAACATATTTATGTCTGAGATATATTTTTATTTCGCAAAGGAATCAAGGGTTATGGGGAAAAGGCAGGAAAGTGAAGTTGAATTTTATTAGACCAGCTGTGATCTCACTGAATGGCACAGGAGACTCAATAGGGTGAATGGCCTATTTATGCTCCTACATCTTATGGTCTGGTATGACTAAGCTACCATTTCCTCCTTCTCTCTCTCATTGTCCAAATCATGGGGAGGAGAAGAAGAGAAACTAAAAGTGCATGCATGGACACAGTCTGGATAGTTTGATATGCTGTTGCGTTGAAGACTTGAGTATTCAGCAGCCATATTTCCATTTAGCTTGGGTATTACTGTGCAATTGACCTGTAGGACTTGAGACCACAAAGGGAGTTGTGATGACAGCACATAGTGGGGCTGCATGATGTTCCTTTAAACATGAAGAGATTATAACACTAATCATTTGCAAAAACAGCAGAAAGAAGTCAACTTTCAAAAGGGACCCATGCAATTCTATTGGGGTTATGCAAAATGCCTGGGGACAATAGCTCAAAATACAAAGCTTGCTCAGGTAAGCAGGGACAGTGCAAGTGGTAGGGACAGTACTGTATTAATTTTCTGTCACATACACATACCTGTAATAAAACATAAAATACCACATTAGGAAAATGTAAACCACATTGGTGTCAAATAACATACCCTCACATACCACTAAGCATATCCTAGAACTACAGTAGAAACTGTAGTGTCCTCTCCATCTGGACAATTAAAAAAAAACACTCAAATTTTCATACTGCAATGGAATCTTCAAGACTACTATATGACAAACTCAACAGTTAAGTCAACTATATGATCCTCAGACAAAAAAAGTCAGCATCTTCCCTCACCATCCGGTGAAGTTTCAAAATCTGGTAGCAAATTTGTTACAGTAATTTGTGCAACTTCAAAAATCACTTGAAATGGTGCAAAATCAAAATAAGCAAGCTAATTTTTGTGGACTTTACAATAGGAAATCTCACATTTTCAAAGTCTCCCTATACTAGGCAAATTAGTTTCATATTTATGACTAATATTAAAGATTTCTGCTACAGCTAGCACAACCACACCCAACTCTTGGAACATAAGACCTGGCAAATAAGCATAATATACATCAAGTAGGGACTTGCTCAACTACCTCAATAAAATGGGATCATTTACTTAACAGGTTTTATTCACCACTAGATTTTAGAACTTGATAACCTATATTAGTTACTCAACATCAGTTACTTTGTTGCACATCAATAAGTCAAAAGGAGAGAAACTAATGCAAGGCACTGAAAACACCAGAGAAGTTCAAATTCAAATGTGAGGTTATATCCTCCTTTTTTTTATATAATGAAGCGGCAGTGTTGATACAGTAAGAAAACTCATGTGCTGCTTTTCACTAGAACCTTTGCTTAGATTAAAAAAAAACCTCTCTTAAAAATCTTTCTTCCAATGTCAGAAAGGTTCAAGGATCAATCCCCTTTCATGGCTAACTTGCAGTAATGATCACTTTTCAGTTTTGGACTGGTATGAACATTTGAATATTTTTAGATTCTAAAATGATAAAAAACTACTTTCTACGATCCAAAACTCTCGCATCCTTTGACCAAAGCAGAAGAGGCTTTGAGTTTCCTGACAAGATCAGGAAAAAATTAGATTGCTCTGCTCTTCATTTTACTGCTCAGATGGGCAAATATCCAGTAATCCGACAAGAAAAATAAAGACTCCATAAGTCATCATATTGTTATGAAGTAATATGATGCAAATAATATTTCAGAAAGATTAGGTGGACGCAAATAGAGACTGAACATTTTGGCAAAGGGCACTTGTTAAGAAAAAAGGTACTGGGTACAACAGCAACAATACTGCACCTGCAAGCTAGCTCAGATGGAGTCACACAGTCTGGAGAATTTTCAGAGAAAAGTCGCACAGCCCCAATAGGGATACGACTGTTGCATTTTGAGGGAGGGACAGAGGCCTGACCGAGAAGCAGCAGTCCATAGCTCAATTGCTCTTTCTTTCTCCTTTCAGCAAACAGAGCCAAACATCCACCTTTATACCAACAGCTTTGTTCAGAATAGCCTCTGCAAGCGGTAGAAGCGAAATGACAACGTCACTAATACAGACACCCAGGTTCCCACTATGGCAGATCAAGAAATTTGAATTAAAGATAAATTTGAAATGAAAAGCCAACGAAGACCATGAGACCACTGATGGCTGTCATTAAACCAAAAAAATTGCATTTGATTTACTCGTCATTTATGGAAGGAAATCTGCCATCCTTACTTGGTCCAGTTTACACTGGACTTCAGACCCATAGCAATGTGATCAACTCTTGATTGGCCTTTGGATTAATATGGTTTTAAGGGGATTATGGTTTACAGGAAGGCAGCAGGAGAATGGGGTTAATAAACCTATCAGTCATGATCAAATTTGATGGGCCAAATGTTGGACCGAAGGGTCTGTTTCCATGCTGTACATCTCTATGACTCTATGGCTTAATTCTGCTCCTATATCTTATGGTCTTAAGGACGGAAAATAAATACTGGTCTAGCAACATCCATATCCAATGAATGAGTAAAATAAAATAAAATCAGCATCATTTGGGATAATCCACGGCTTATTTATTATCATGATGTTAATTATTACTTGGTAGAAATACTTTACTGAAAGTAGCATTCCAGAGACTCGTTTAAAAAAATTCTCCTCCTCAGATATGTAAGGCATTAAGAGACGGGGATTTTTTAAAGAAAAATTATAGTTATGTATTTGCATTATCCAAGTCTCCCAGTCAGTCAATAAAATAAATTTACAGTCAAACACAAATAAAAGAGTACATAACTCTTGTTGATAGTCACCAAAAATGATGAGGAGGAATTGTAACAAGAATTTGGATTTATTCAAAACTGACAGGGCACTTCAGTTTCAAGGCACAATTTCCATTATTACAGCAGCAGCAGCAACTTGTATTCATGGAGTATTCTTACCATTTAAAATGGTTCAAATTCTTCACAGGAAGATATTCAAACAAAAATTGACAAAGCTACAAAAGATAATTCTAGTCACCAAACGCCTGAAGTGGTAAGCTTTAAAAGGTACATCTTAAAAAGGAGAAAAACTAGAGCTAGAGAGAGATATTATGTATTCCAGAGCAAATTCAAAACTTGGGCAGCTAAAGGCAGATTGGTTCAATAATGAAAACCAGGGTCAAGTAGGAGACCAAAGTTGCACAAGTATAAAGACAACAAATGGATCATATGTTGGAGAATGGGAAGCAGTCGAAGACTGCAATAAATACCCTACTCACATGAAAAACAAACCTTCCCCAAGAGGCAAATTCACCTCTCAACAGCCTTCACATTAAATATTGATCTGATCTAATCAGAGTTCAGAGCCAAATCAAAATTCATTTCAAATCATGGGCTTTAATATCACGAAATAAATCACTTTCTTAAGAAGATAACCAAACCCAAGCAGGTCAGTAGCTACAATGGTTCAGTCTGCTTCATAGTGGCCCATTTGGCATCACTGGAGGCAGTCAAACAACAGTGTCCCACTGACACCCTATGACCACTCTGTACTCTTAAAAAGTGAATAGAATCTGATTTTTCCCCAAACCCTAAGTGGAATTACACAAACTTGAGCAATTAGCTGAAGTCAGAGTTTGAAAATTTACCTATTTTTAAAAAAATGAACAAGTTACATATTTACAGGAATAGATAACAAAGCAATTAAATAAATTACAGAGACTCCCACTGTCTCATGAATCTCAAACCCTACTCTAGCTGAAGACTAAAGGTCAAGTAATGAAATTAACTGTTAAAATACTTGACACAACCAACTGTACATTCAAAACAAAATTTAAACTCATGCTATGGATAGCCATTCACTTATCTAGCCTTAGTTGACATTTTGAGTCTGTATCATCTGACAGGAAATCAAATTTTATTCAGCTTCAGATTAATAGGTTAACTGTTAGCACTTTTTTTACGATCCTTTAAAAAAGTATGAGAATGAAGACTCCACTTACCAATTCCAGAAGCAAGAGATAGGAAATAGTGTTTTTTAATTCTAAAAAAGCTAGGAGAATTTTCTTTTTTCAAGATAACTTCACTCAAAAGTGAATTAGCTTGCCTATTAGACTTTCTTGAATTGTACAAATAGACAGCGTTCTTTTCTACTTTAAAACCATGCATAGTGGGTATGGTGGCACTAGTGCATACTTCCATTGATATGCAAGTACTTCTTCATAGAACGATCTAATCAAGTTATTCTTAAAACACCCATGCAGCCTGAAGCTCAAACTACAGGCTGATTATTTATGATGGTGTATGTGTTAAAATGCAAAACAAAAAGTGAAACTATATTCCGAATAACAACTGAATACGTTAAGCAAGTGTGCTGGAACTGTTTTCTGCATTTGGGCACATATTGCTTTCAGTGATATCAGGGGGAAGCAGAAGCTACACGAAAGAGAAAAACAATATCCAGACAAACGCAATCCAAAGAGGTACAGGTCAGGTGAATTGGTCATGCTAAATTGCCCATAGTGTTAGGTGCATTAGTCAGGGGTAAATATATAGTAGTGCAATGGGTCTGGGTGGGTTACTCTTCGGAGGGTCGGTGTGGACTTGTAGGGCCAAATGGTCTGATTCCCTACTGTAGGGAATCTAATCTATTTTACTGTAATTAAAATGTTAAGGCTTTTTATTTCCAGGAATTAAAAATAAATACATTTCTCATGGTAGATGCTGTGCTTCCATTTTTCAGGCATTATTCAATTCTTTAAAATGATAAGATATTAGAAAGGAAAAAATACTATGAAGTGGAGGATTAATTTACAATCATCAGGAGGCATTTAATTTAACATTGTCACCATGTTGCAATGTAATTCATTAAGTGCTGAATGACCAAACAACAACTGTGGCACACTGAAAATCAAGAAACAGTCATGGCAGAGACTATTCAGTGACTGGAACAAGAAATTGCTGAAAAAACTCAGTGGCTCTGGGAGAGAAAGCAGAATTAATGCTGAGTCTAGTGTTTTAGATTCGAAATGCTAACTGTTTCCTCTCAGCAGATAATGCCAGACCTGCTGAGCTTCTCCGGCAATTTGAAATTTTGTTTCAGATTTCCAGTATCCACAGTTCTTCGTATCATTTTCTTATTCTAAGATACTCTACCAATTATTAATACCTTGCCATAGTGATTTTTTTCCCCAAGTTCCCAGTTAGAAAAGCTGATCATACAAATTGCTTTGATAAAGAGAAAAGTCACAATTTCTGCAGAAACTAGTCAGCAACTACTTGTGGTAGATGGTCTAAGAATATCAATATTGCAATTAAGATGTATAAAATAAATGCTTCAATTCTATAATTCAGATTTTTAAAATAAAGGCAGATGATTTTGGTTATAGTTCTGTGAATGTTAACTGATTTTTTAAAAAAGTCAAACATTTGTAACAGTGACCTAAATAGATCAGTTTCAAGAAAGCATACATTTCAATCATGTACTAGATTAGATTAGATTAGATTACAGTGTGGAAACAGGCCCTTCGGCCCAACAAGTCCACACCGACCCGCCGAAGCGAAACCCACCCATACCCCTACATTTACCCCTTACCTAGCACTACGGGCAATTTAGTATGGCCAATTCACCTGACCCTGCACATCTTTGTGATGTGGGAGGAAACCGGAGCACCCGGAGGAAACCCACGCAGACACGGGGAGAACGTGCAAACTCCACACAGTCAGTCGCCTGAGGCAGGAATTGAACCCGGGTCTCTGGCGCTGTGAGGCAGCAGTGCTAACCACTGTGCCACCGTGCCGCCCATGTACTGGACAGGATAACTGTGAAATTAACTTTTTGATTTATTTACACTGCTGAATTTACAACAGACTGGACCAGGCCAGGGCCACCAATTTAGCGTTCAGTTCAGTTTGGGAGAAGATCCATCCTAGCAAATAGGTTTCAGTTTGTGAAGTCTTCTGGTTGAAAGAGTTTGCTTAGAAATTTTCAAGTTGCCAGAACAGAGAATGCAGGTTCAGGCAAATAAAACTGAAAAGTATCAAAAAAAAAAATTGTCTCAACATGCCAGAGTGAGAATTTGAAAGTGAAATAAGATGATTTGAAATTAGAGAAGTCCATTCAGCAGTCTAATAATATCAGGGAAGAAGTTGTTCTTGAATCTGTTGGTGTATGTGCTCATGTTTATGTATCTTCTGTCTGATGGAAGAGATGGAAGAGAGCATTAATGGGGTGAGAGTGGTCTTGATAACTGGAAGGCATGCTGGAAAATAGAAAGATTTTAAAATTTTTCATAGGATGAGCATCACTGGCAAGATCAGCATTTACTGTTCATCTCCAGTTACCTTGGGAAGGTGGTGGTAAGCTGCCTTCTTCAATCATCATAGTCCACGTGGCATAGTAGGAGAATATCATGATTTTGACCCATTGTCAGTGAAGAAACAGTCATATAATTCCAAGTCAGGACAATGTGTGTGAGGGTTCTCATCCATCCTACGCCCCTGTTTTCTGCTAAGTGGTAACGTGCTTAAGATTTGGAAAGAGATTTGGCAATGCAGCTTTTAGATGTTTCAAACTCTTAAAATCTCTTCATTAACTGGAGTTCCTGCTCACACCAGTTATTCAAATGATTGTTGTAATAAAATACAAATTCACCTACTGCCTAGTATGTGTTTGGCTGAAAAATCCTTATCAATTTTCTCTAGAACAGACAAAGGTTAAAGGGTTGATTTGATTGAAGTCTTCAAGATATTAACAGTATAAGAGAGTGCAGATAAAGACAAGATAAAGTATTTCCACTGGTTGGGGTTTCTAGAATTAAGGGCAATAGACTGAAAGCTAGGGCCAGACCGTTCAAGAGTTATGTTAGATAGCACATCTACACAAAGGGTGGTAGATGTGTAGAACATTTTTCCACAAATGGCAGTGGATGCAGAATCATGTTATATTTAAATCTGAGATAGTTAAATTTTGTCATGTAAAAGGTATTAAAGAGATATGGGCCAAAGGCAAGTATGTAGATTTAAGCCACAGACCAGTTATGATCGCATTGAATGGAGGAAATGGCTTCAGGGGCTGAATGGCCTACTCCTATGTTTAATGGTTTGAACAAGCTACTACCCATTTGAGTTGAGTTATCAAACAACATTGATAACACAATTCAAATTCGTCACTGCTTTGAGGATAGGATGTGAAAGTAAGGAGAAAGATTATACTGGAAGAGAAAAGGATTGAACAAAACCATCTTTGTGTACCTGATTAAAAAATTCTTCAATCATAAGCCTACGTGTTCAGTCTAATTTAATCACTGTGTCAATGAAGATGAAAACCACAGAGAGCAACCTCTATTCTTTTCAATGTTGAGTTTTTTGAAGTAACAGAGGATTGATGAGGGCAGAGCGGTAGATGAGATCTATATGGCCTTCAGTAAGGCATTCAACAAGGTTCCCCACAGGAGACTGGTTTACAAGCTTAGGTCTCACAGAATAAAAGGGAGAACTAGCCATTTGGATACAGAACTGGCTCAAAGATAGAAGAGAGAGGGTGGCGGTGGAGGGTTGTTTTTCAGACTGGAGGCCTGTGACCAGTGGAGTACCACAAGGATTGGTGCTGGGTCCACTACTTTTTGTCATTTACATAAATGATTTGGATGCAAGCATAAGAGGTACAGTTAATAAGTTTGCAGATGACACCAAAATTGGAGGTGGAGTGGACAATGAAGAAGGTTACCTCAGATTACACCAGGATCTTGATCAGATGGGCCAAATGGGAAGTGGCAGATGGAGTTTAATTCAGATAAATGCGAGTTGCTGCATTTTGGGAAAGCAAACCTTAGCAGGACTTATACACTCACTGGTAAGGTTGTAGGGAGTGTTGCAGAACAAAGAGACCTTGGAGTGCAGGTTCATAGCTTCTTGAAAGTGGAGTCGCAGGTAGATAGGATAGTGAAGGCAGCATTTGGTATGCTTTCCTTTATTCATCAGTGTTGAGTACAGGAGTTGGGAGGTCATGATGCGGCTGTACAGGACACTGGCTAGACCACTTTTGGAATATTGCGTGCAATTCTGGTCTCCTTCCTATCGGAAGGATGTTGTGAAACTTGAAAGGGTTCAGAAAAGATTTACAAGGATGTTGCCAGGGTTGGAGGATTTGAGCTATAAGGAGAGACTGAACAGGCTGGGGCTGTTTTCCCCGGAGAGTCAGAGGCTGAGGGGTGACCTTACTGAGGTTTACAAAATTATGAGGAGCATGTATAGGGTAAATAGACAGACTTTTCCCTGGGGTCGGGGAGTTCAGAACTAGAGGGTGAGAGGGGAAAGATATAAAAGAGACCGAAGGGGCAACTTTTTCACACAGAGGGTGATACGTGTATGGAATGAGCTGCCAGAGGATGTGGTGGAGGCTGGTTCAATTGCAATATTTAAAAGGCATTTGGATGGGTATATGAATAGGAAGGGTTTGGAGGGATATGGGTCGGGTGCTGGCAGGTGGGACTAGATTGGGTTGGGATATCTGGTCGGCATGGACGGGTTGGACCGAAGGGTCTGTTTCTCTATGACTCTATGACTGGTGGGAATAAAATATTCTCTTCAAATACAAATTTAAAAAAAGACTGGCAGAGATATAAGCAAATAAAAATATTGTTCCACTCCACATCTTTTTCCATTCTGCAAGTTGTGATTGAAAGCTACATGAGAGGATAATTATTAAAACAATCATGTGCCATTGGCCACCAATACCATTGCTAGGTCTGTATAGTTCACACCGATATTTACTAAATGTCCCCCTTATCCCCATCCACACTAATATCCACAGCCATTTCAGTAGCAGCCAAATGTCAGGATAAAACCAAAATATACAACTTTAAAATCTCAAACAATGTGAAGGCCTACAGGCAGGATGAGGCAAAATATCTTTCCAATAATTATTAATTAATTAAGGGAATTATATAAGTGGAAACTTAGTCTAGTTACAAGGCATCCATGTGAGAACATGTAGGAATAAATATCATACCATCTTCCTTTCATAATAATTAGTACCTTCTTACTTTAATCTTGGATATCATGCCAGTATTAACTAATTGAGTAAGAACGCAGCAGCAGTAGCTGTTATGACTCTACTATTGATTTGCAAGGTATTTGTTTTTCCAAATTCAAACGATTCTAACCAGTGATAATCACTGCAAATTTGATCACAGATTACTTAGTAGAGTGAAAGACCCTCAGCCACCTTATTCAAAACACATACCTGGTGTGACTTAGGGAAAAAAAAAGAGTTGCAATGAACACAGAATTAGCATTTGAAAAAAGTTTTAAAACAAATTTGACGGAAGCAAATATGGCCCAACAATCAGGATGGTCATTCCCCTCAGACAGAAGCAACCGAATATAAAGCAAAGCATTAACTGCACAAATCCACTGCGCCAGATTAAAATGATCTGGTAATGACAGTGGAAACAAAATACTTACTCACTTGCTCTGACAATTAAATCAGAATACATGGTGTGGTCCAGTGTACTATACCTTACTGCCACATTAACTGCATCTCGAAAATCAAATCTCTTCACTAGTTTTGAAAATGGCAAATTCCTTGGAATACCTTAAGCAGTTTAAAAACAAGATATTCATATTGTGTATGATACACTATATGCATGTCATGAATTGACATAAGCAGTCTAAGTGACATATGTCTCACTCATAATATACTTGATAAGACTTACCCATAAAAAAGAAAAACTTGCCTGCTTTAAAAAAAAGCTGCCTGCCCTTCTGTGGCCAGTCCTTCATTACATCATTGCTTGTCACCCATGATTACGTATACAGTCTTACTGGCAATCTTTAAAAAGTTACTCTCATCCACTATGCACATTTGTATTTTGATACATTCGTTGATGCTGCATTTCTCTGCAGAACCACTTCAAATAGCTCAGCAAGTGGTTGGAGAACTCAGATTGTCTTGGTTCTGTACTACAGTCTGGAGTCTGTTTCAAAACAGGATTTTGTACTTTCCAAGTATAGTCACGGTCAGCATGCCAAGACATGCAGCAGCCAATTTGTGCACAGCATATTCCTAGAAACAACAATGGGATAATGTCTTGATAATCCGCTTGTGTGATAAATATTGGTTAGGACACCAGGAATAAATCCCCTGCCTTTGAAATTATGCAATGGGACCTTTCCATTCAGGGAAGGCCTTGGTTTAGTAACATCTAAAAGGTGGCACCTTGAAAACACACATGTTCTGGAGAGCCAACAAGCTCCTGACAAAACACTTAAGCCAACTTAACCACAGCTGACAAATCTTGAAGAGGGGCTCAAACACAACAAAGAGTAACGTGTTGCGAATCAGCAAAAGGAATCTAGCATTCATTCCAGACTCAGTATGCACACCACCCAGAATCAAAATTCACTGGACAGCAGATGACCATCACCACCCCATTCTTGCTGTAGCACACAATGCTACCATAGGACAGCCAACTCCAAGGTAACCATTAAAATCAAGAGATATGCAACCTTACCTTAAAGCGGTAGAGAATTTTAAGAACCACCCTATCATACTAGTCAGCACTCATAGGTATTTGAGTGATTATTTTTGCATTTTTTTGGAATATACATTTTACTTGGTCAACTATAACCCACAGCCACCCACCACCATCCTTTATTTCCTTTTGTGCATGTAAGGCCAACTACGAATTCTACAGAAATAAATTTTTCCAACATAACATTCCTTTAACAGAAGATGTACTACTGTGCTATTTTCACAGTAGTGAAGCTATGGTTTAATCCAACAAAGTTCCTCTTGCTCTTGTTGACAACTTACTGTCAACCCATTATTAAAGATTTTTGTCATGTACTCACAATTTAAATTTACACTTCAATGACAGTTCAAGTAGGACAAGTTTGAATGCTGACTGAAAAAAAGCCTACATTCAGCAACGGGCACACATGACCTAGTGGTAGAAATCAAGAACCGGAAAGTTCACTTTAGGCCACACAGATTCACATGGTCCAATAGTATCTGGCTATGGAACACAAATCAGAAATTACTACTGTCTTGTTCAATGCTTGTAGGGGAGCATTAAAAGGAGCATATGATCATGAAATGAAGGGAAGAGAAAAAAAGACAGTGAAAAACACAAAAAAGATGTTAAAAAAATTACTGGGGTAACAGATCATACACATTAAACGACAGCTTCAGACCACTCTGTCCTCCTCCAGGCCATCTGGCTAAGCTTTAATAATTTCTTCTGTGTGCAATTAAACAGAACATTTAAAGCAATTTCCGAGGGATACAATTCAATGGAGGTCAGATGATAAACTATTGTATTGCATTTGACATTTCAAATGATTTTTGGATTGATTTTAATAGATAAAAAGAATATAACAGCTTGGTCAGTTTTCATAGATGTACAATTTGGACTAGTAATTATGAAGTCACCATTCAAGAACAAATGCCAATCACAAATTGCCCCTGATAGCAGCTAAGAGTCAACCACATTGCGGTGGGTCCAATGTCACACGTAGATCATACCACTTAAAAACAGCAGTTTCCTTCCCTCAAAAAGGATATTAGTGAACCTGATGGATTATTCCAACAAACTGGCAAAGGTCATCAGATTTTTACTGAATTCAAATTCAAGCATCTGCGATGAAGGGATTCAAACCTGGGTCCCAGGACTTTACCTGGATTAATAGTCCAGCAATTATGCCACTAGGCCATTATCTCCACTGAATATTAAATGGACAATAGAATGGAATAGATCCAGACATCATTTACAATAATTTGTGCTGCAAACTTGAAAATAGAAGAGTTGCATTTATGTAGTGCATTACATGACCAAAGAGTTAAAAGCACTATACATTACAATACTAAAATGAACAAAGATGTTGGCAGTCAACTTGAAGACAAATTTCCACAAATGTGATAAATGACCAAGTAATCTTTTACAGTAATACTAGCTGGCATGAATACTTGCCAAGTCAGATCCAAGAGTGAAAATGATTGTTAAAATGCAACTTCATTTCTTTTCAAGCTATGAACATCAAAACACATTACGTACGTGCTAATGTACTCTCATTTAATGCAAAAGAAACAACTCTTAAACAAGAAAAATAAGCCTTATTAAACAAGACAAAAAAGTTGGAAGTTTTCATTACATATAATCACAATAGAATTCAAACTATTTCTTTTACCCTCGCAATACCCTTACAAATCACCAAACACAAGCAAAGACCACCATCTCCACACCAAAGCTTCTCAGTCTGACAAATGCAACTGGTTTCCTTCAGGGCATTCTTGCACATTCCCTGGATGTTGTGTCTTCAGCTGATACTCTTACTGAGATATTTCATATAAACTGTCAATTAAAAACCCAACTTCAGAACAAATGCATGAAATTAAACAAAGAACAGCAGATGCTGGAGATCTGAAAAAAACAACAGAAATTGCTGGCAAAACTCAGTAGGTCTAACAGCACATTTGGGGAGAAAGCAGTTATTACTTCGAGTCCGATGACATTTCATCAGAAGTGCAGTCCTGTGAGCTCAGTTTCTAGCAGCCTTCTAAGGTTCTTAGTAGAGAATTTAGCATTTCTGCATCCACCCTGACACAGACATTCACTGAGTGACTGACTCTCTTCTAGATTTCTTTGGCTCAGTGGGTTCCTGCAGTTCTTTTTCCTTCTTTCTTCCACAAACCAACTAACCCTCATCTCTTCACTTCATGGAACAAACAACCTTGGAAAAACTTAACAAGCCTCCAGACCCCTCAGCCCAAGCTCTCAAGTTATCTTCGAAATGAAACTAGAAACTGGTCTCTTTTCTTGAGATACCAAATATAAAATTAAAAGCTTAGAATTGTTTCTTCACAATTGAGGGACAAATATTGGCCAGCTACTAGGAATAATCCTGGTCTTCTCCAAAGTACATTTGTTCTATCTCTCACATCCATCCAGGATGGAAAATGAGATCCAAACTTTCCTGTGGCTTCAAAAAAAAAGCACCAGGAAGTGCAACATGTTCTCTGCATACACTGGAGAGTCAGCCACAATTTTTCCAATCAAGTCCTAGATTGAGACTTCCACACATGACCTTCTGATTCCCAGGCTAGAAAGTTGTACAATGCCTGCGTACACTGCCATTATCCACAAGGGTTAAATCTGGAAAGCCTGTACTTGGCTACAAAACAGAAAAATTGACCTGTGCTGTTTTCCTCAACTAACATAGACCATTAACACCCTAGTAAAAACAAAACAAAACTGCAGTATCGTCATTTTGCACACCTGCTCCTTAAAACAATCAGATTCCGCATGCCTCACATGCCCCAACAATGCATTAGTAGTTTCACTTCATGCGTCTCCAAAGTAAGGCTCCCTGCTATTCCACAGCAGCACTGAGTACTTACTACCACCTGTTCCCACCATAGTTCCAAACCTGCAAGAACCACACAATAAGTAGCCTGAAAGAAAATAGCAATTATGTTGCATTAATATCCCAGAGAAATTGCTGCTTTGGCCACATCTGCCATTAATACAACACAAAATGTTGAAATAAGCAAAGTTATAATAAGAAGACTTACTTGTTAATAAAAGGTTCAACCAGTTTAGATTTGGCAGGAACAAAAACTTTTGGAGGGCTAAGGAATGAACCTAATTTTAAAAAAAGAGAAAAGAAAATCTGCTTTAAAATACAACAACTAAAATTGTAATATATTTATTCCACTTTAAAACATCTTAAAAGTAGTTAGCAAGAGCAGAACTGCCAAAGAAAATAAATGTGCTATACTGACTCAGAGGTAGTTTTCATGACTAATAAACATTCATTTCCTCCATGTAGCAACTGCTCCAATGAAAGCATTCAAAATAAAAACGGACAATAACAAATCCCTGTAATAACTCAAGACTTATAACATGAAACATCTCTTTCCTAAGTTTGCTGAGATAGAAAGTCAGCAATTATCAAGTCTCCTAATACTCTCCTGCATTTAAATCCTTGGGCCTAGGTTTAGGATATGTCTCCCGGCTCTCCCCACAACATCTTTTACACAACACTAAGTGTGTCATATCAAAGCTTTGCGTCACTTCAGAACCACAGAATTAAAAAAAAGATCATAAATATAAATGTACTTTGGATAAAACTAAATCACACATTAGTATTACAAAGGGAATTTAAATGTATTATAATAATTAGTCAAACGGATTTATTACTGTACCATGTAAAACTATTCTAGATTATTCAAATTGGTCAGATAGCTAGATAATCTAGATTGCAAGCAAAAGGAATCATATACCTTTTAACACTTAGAATAAGGAGACTTCACACCATGATCTGTAAATTGAGAACTTTCTACATCTAATCAATGTGAGACATTTCAATTAAATATTTCACACCACAGTTCAAAACATAACTGTGTGCATACACATAATTACATTATAATTAGAAAGCAGGAGACAACAGCTTTGCTTCACTTGGAGGTCGCCACTGATGATGTTACCTAGCCAGATAATGAAACGTCTAGATATCAAACCTATAGCTCAGCGAGCAAACCTACACCCTAAACATAATTACATATCATCGTATACCATAGGTAGCCAACCTCCTTGATTGAATTGCAAATCAGCTATTTCTTACAAACATTAGCAAGTCACAGGATGAACACATTTACAAAAAAAACTTAGGAAACTATCTGCCACATAGTCTATATTTACATAATTAAAAGTGCAATTTCTCTCTGCTCTTTCCCTTCCCCTTGAACTGTAGGAGCAACATTAAAATTTCTAGCCAAATAGGCATCAGAAGACAAATTCTGAGATCCAGATTTCAGCAATTTTGGATCTCAAACCTACAATCATTCTGGTGTTCAAAAACTAGTTTTAAACACAATCTCTTCCAACATCCATACCTAGATGATTTGCCATTGAGATGAAACACAAGCCAGTTATATATGCATCGTAACCAGCTTCATGTAATTGTTCCGAGGCAGTATTATAGCTTGGAAAACCCTCCGCACTTTCTGCAAAAGACAAGTAAAAGTTCAGATCCCAATATGACGACTTTTTTTGTTGTTTTAAACAGTTATGAAGCAAAACCAATTCTAAAATAAAAAGATCCTGTCAATGAAATGTTAACATTTCCCATCTTACATGGAGAGTGACGAATATTCATTTCTCGCCGTTTCCTAAATTATGCACTGACAAATTATCTAAACTGGAAATGGGCAGTTTTGTAACCAAATTTAAAGAAAATAACCAAAAACATGTGTTCCATGTTTTGAAACTGCACTTCATATTATGATATTGAGAGTTGATAAACCTAATATATTCTGTTCTGATGTTAAACATTAACAGCTTGGACAAGCCAAAGTTTGAACACTGAAGATAAATGTTTATAATAGATTATGACCACATTGCAGTTAATATAGGTTGGGATGTGGAAATTGAGAATGTCAACATTAACAATGACAACAGAAAGACAACCTACAACATAGCCAAAAAGAGACCTCATTCACCTGGTATACTGTAAAAGATTTGAACTCTGTCATACATGGTCAACATAACTGTTCAGTTGATATCTGCACATCAATGCAAACCAATGATGGTGGAATGTTTACCCAAGAAAAGGGAGCAAGGCAACGCTAAATGATATAAGCCAACATGTAATAAATGGATTATAAATGACTCATGACATGATCCTACATTCAGTTCATCCTCATTACTTGATTCACAAACCTTATAGTCCAAAATAAAATGCAAATATCTATTTTACTTTGGTCCATGGAAGGATAGCCTATATCCCCATATCAGTTATTCAAATTTATAGGGAGCTGCTTTCAAATGTCTTCAAAAACTGTGCCTATGGTCTTGCCCTGTACCTGGGAAGGAAGTTAGACATAATGCTACATAGTTTCAATTGCTATTTGATGGAGGAATTTGCAAATTCTTGTATAATAAGTTTAAGTTTTGGCTTCCAGGCTAATAACTCAAAATATTGAAAGATTTCATGTAAATTTTACAACTCATATACTTGATGCACAGACTTATCCCAAGTTACTTGAAACAAGAATATACCACATTTTCCTTTCACGAATACTTCCCCATATATGTTAAATTAACCAATTGTTCCACAAGAAATACAAACCTGAAAATTTGTCTGTATACTTAAGTACAGGAAAATGTGTATCTAGGTTGCTGAATAACAACAACAACAACAAAAAATCAGAGGTTTGCACTTCCTACTAATTGGCACTGAATATTTTTCTTCATGAAGTTTCAGATTTCAGAAAACAAGTTTCCTTTATGAAGACATCTACATATGATTTACAAAAAAGATAAGTGGATTGAAATATAAAGCAGCCATAAAAAAAAGTGATATTGGAAGGGCCCTTGCTTCACTTCCCTGCCAAGATGTAATCAGCATATTATTTGACAGCATTAATTGTTTTTCTCCAGACACTATGCACAGACAAGTTGATAATCTGAAACAACAGCAATTGCTGGCAAAGCTCAGCAGGTCCAGCAGCATCTGTGGAGAGGAATCAGTTAATGTTTCAGATCCAGTGACCCTTTCCCAGGGCTCTAAGTTGAAACAAGCACAAGTTAATAATCTTCCATTCCCACTCCAGCAAAACAAAGACAAATTTCAATCTATTATAATTCAGTGTGCAAAAGTACACGTGGTGGTTCATGAAGGAACAAGCAACTTTATGAAGACTACGCATCAGGTGTTCCTCTTACCAACTTTGGGAGGTCTGAAAGGTGCCTCTTTTAATCGTTTTTCCAGCTCGGCAAGAGGTGTGTTCATTATCAGTTCCTATAAGAAAATAGGAATCTCAAAATTTCTGAGGAAAACAACCTTATAATTTTATCTGAAATGATAATAACTAGTAGTTCAGTATTATGAAGGCCTCTGAATGCTTGTATTGTAGATTTCGTAACACAGTTAATTCCTAAACTCCAAGAGGAAATTCCCTACAAGAAAAAAGGGGAAGATGGTGTATTTTTAAGACTTGGATTTGCCCACACTGTTTGTATACGACTTAGTGGTCAACTCGATCAAGAATAAATCGGACTGAAAAGCAGCAATATCATCAGCGCCAATCTTATCAGGAAATGTGCTGAGACCTCTAAAATGAGAGGTGCAGATGATTTTCAATGAAAAATGAGGGAAACATGTTTATTGAAATGGGGCTAGGTAAGTATCGTAAGGAGAATAAAATCACAAAATTGAATAAAGACTTATCTCCTTCATCAAATGGCTGTTACATCCACCTCTTAAAAACTGAGAGGAAATGGCATTCCAAAGAAACCGCAGTCTAATAACATGGTGCCAGACTTCAAAGTTTTTGACAAATATTCCAGGCAAAATGTTGCTATTTAAGTTTAGAGCAACCTTTTTAACAAGAAATGTGAAAGCTCGTAATGGCATATCCTCTAAACAACATTCTGTAAATGGACTGACCTATGGATCAGTTTTGAAACCTCTAAATCTTTCTATTTGCATCAACAGAACTGCATTCAAAATGCCATACGTTCTTGCTGTCATTAAAAGATGGTTTCACATGTGCAGAGCCTCAACTTGTGTTGCCCTCCTGATGCACCAATATCAAAGCCCGGTTAGTATCAATGACACATGCACAGGTGATGTTATTACACAAGTGCATTCAAACGTTCAACGAGATCTGATGAATTCTATTATTCTAAACTGACCCTACCCAAATGGTACAGTTATACTGCTTAATTCATTAATCATCCAACAAGAGTATGAGAAATAAAAAAAGAAAGACAATAATTTTTCCTGATGCCAACACTCCATCTAGTGACTAAACTGAGAAACCATGCAGCCAGTAAAAAAAAACTTACTGTAAGTACTCAGAATATCACATGAGCATCAAGCATCACTTTCAGAAATAAATTCTTAGTAAAATTGTGCAACTTTCAACATAACATGTTTTTAAATCTAAAATTGTTGGCAATGAAGGAAACAATTCATAAAACTTCATTCGATTTCACAAACTAGTTTCATTCCAAAAGAAAGATCAAAACCAGTTTTTCCTTGAATCAATACATAACTACTTTTATTCTTTGATTATAGTCTTTATTGTTATTTTATTAACAAGTACAATTTTCTGAACAACTCAATTTGGATAATCTCTACTGACAGTCACAACTAGAGCAATCGGAGCAAGATGTGGCAACGGGTTTTGTGGCATTGACACTCCTGTTTAATTTCCTTTTATACAATCCTGGAAATGTGGTCCAACAGCATGTCTGAGCTGGCAATTTTCCAAGTTGGTACATACACAAGAGTAATGTCATAACAAACCATGTGGCTTTACATTAGCTCTAGAATGACTAATGCCAGCAAATATGGTCTCAGCAGGACAGTATCTTCACAGTTTAAAGAATGGTAAGTATGTTCAATAAAACACAACCAGTTTACCTTAAAAGGATGCGTGCTTGCCATGAGTTTTGTATCAAGAAGCCTTTGTACAAAAAAGACATATGATTACATCAGAATGTGAGGAATCAAGGTAGGAATCTCCATACAGTTTGAGATAATATTCTTCTCAAAACTACAAATTAATTTGCCAAATTTGGTCATTCCATCTCTCCCCTTTGCATATAGTATTCAAGTTTAGAGGAAACACAACTATGTTCAACTTACCTTGTAAAAACACTTGTTGTAACTTCTTTAAATTCATTCAACTCCTATTTTGAAAAAATATTTGAACATTTAATTCAAGGAAGAAAACAAAATGCATACCACCAAGTCCCTGAAAGTTTTATTCAGACAGGCTACCAGAATATAGTAAGCGGTTTTAAAATTTTGTCATCACACCAGATAAGCTGGTTTTGTTGGCGATCTATCCACACTGCTAAGTTTTTTCTCTTTGCTCCTTTGCCAGGAGTGGTTGCTACAGTCCAAAAGGCAGTGGAGCTAATGGATTGAGAAATTGGGTCAAGAGTTCATTGTCACTAAACTCTCAGGCAACACTCATATCCACCCCCCCCCCCCACCACCATTAGCAGGCTCAAGGGACATCAATGATCACCCCTGAATTACTAGTTGCCTGCTCCCAGATGTCGAAGGAAAACAGATTTACGACAAAAGGAAATGGTCATTATTTATCTTTACTATGTAGAAATTTATTGATTTCCATCTTGAATATTGACTGTGTCTGAGTTACCACAGCTCTCCAGGAGAGCAGAATTCCAAAGGTTCACATCCTCCAAATGAAAGGACTCCTCATGAAGAAAGGCACACCTTTTATTCTGAGGCTCTGTGCCGTAATTCTAGACCCATTTAGATGAAGGAAAACATCCATTCTACAGTTGTCCTGTTGAGCCCAGAAGAATTTTGTATTCTGTAAATAATATCACTTTTCATTCTCCTCAATTAATATAAACCCAGTTGCCTCAAACTGTCCTAGTAGCCACCATGCCAGGGATCAATCTAGGTGATCCTTTGTTGCACTCTTCAGTGGCAAGCGTATCTTTCTGGAGGCAAGGAGGCTGAAACTACATAATAATCCTGGTGCAGTCTCACCCAGGCTTTATACAAGTGTAGCAAGACTTAATTACTCCTGTACACCAAAATACTAAATGCTATCATGCGATTTGCTCCTTGAATTTATTATTTCTTACTCTGCACTCTTAACTATCTTTCCACAAAATAATTCTTAGCAATACGTATAATAGAACTGTTCTTACAGAAATGAGCCTTCAAAAATAGCATTCAAGGTTTGTGAACACTTATAATTGAGCCCTAGCATAAACCATAATAAAATCAAGCTCAATTTAAGTAGATAAATACTTGCATTGGGTAATGAACAGAAAAACTGATGAATTGTATGCATGACATCAAGCAGCATGTTATGTCCAACAACCAGTTTACCCTAGAGAAAAAAAGTACTTCGTTTTAGAAAAGGACAAGTTATGACCTGCAATATACATATATTACATTGTCTACAATAACAGTCCATTCAACAAGTCACTGTTCTTCCGGGACTCCCCATATATTGTCATAACTTATTTTTTGTGGGGGGGGGGGTCGGGTCAAGTAAACTACTTTTTGGCTTTTCTAAAGATAATATTACCTTGTAGTTTAGAAGGTCAGCTTGGGAAAATGCGCTTAGAAGTTGCTTTGCACTGAACACCTCTCGCCTCAGCATTTGCCATTCAAACTTGAATACAAATGCAGAGTATAAACTGACTGAACACAATTCTTATCAATGTTCTGCAATAGATGAGCTTCTCATACATTAAGTGTTGTGTTCACACTCCAAAATGAATGAATATGAAACTTCATTGGGTTAGGGAAAAGGTCCTCAAACAAATCTAATTTGTTGAATAACAGAACAGTTATCAAAGTCTTCCACTGACACAAATAAATCCCAATAATTGATCTTTTGAACATGTAGTCAAGCTTTTCAAAGCAGAAATCTGAGTTTTTCAAAAAAAAAACACATTCTTCCACCCTTCTTAGAGATTATGCCCTGTGCTGGACTACAGTGGTCACAATTTGGTACTTCATCTATCCTTTGTATGAGGTTTATTAGGGAGTATAGGCACAGCTATCACTGGCTAGTCACAGATAGAAGTTGTTACGTTGCACAACAGCTGACAGCTTAAAATTCCTAACCACACACAACTACTATTGTGGGAGATCTCACTGCCAGCAGTTGAACAGGATTTGAGATAAGGCCATGATGCTAAACTAAGTCCATTTCTGCAACACAGCTAATTTCAGTCCACCTCCTGCACCAAACCTCTGCAGAAACACAGCATGAACTACGAGCACTTCAAACCAGAAAAATGGTCTCTGTGGTAGCTCCTAACAGAAGTTTTTTTTTAATTGAACACAATCTGTACGTCTCATAGGTCTCTTGGCTTCAACAGTTCATGCACCACCTTAGCAATTCAGTAACGGAGGTAAAATCTTTATTATTTTCAAACTAACCTTTTTATTTTACCACCAACTAAAAAAAACATGAATTTGCATGCTGCATTTCTTCCAGAGAGCTTTGTATTTAAAACAAGAGTGCTGCTTTATCATTCATTTATTTGCATAAAAGTCCACGATTAAACTATGCTTCCAACTTGATGGGAAATGCTGCAATGCATATACACTTTAAATAAACTTTCAAATGCCAACAAACCTACAATATTTTCCACGTGCTGTATCGCTACCAACTTTATGAATACCCAGATAGCTCAGTTTATTTGAATGTGTACATAGCAGACCTTTCTTTATTGATTTTTCACAAAACTGAAAGATATTTCTATAGTGCACCAGAATGAAAAACCAAGGCATTATATGGAAAAACATACTCCGGTACTGCTCACCGGACACTTATACTGGACTTGGGAAGGTTAAATTTGTCATCTTTAGTGGAGGAAAGACAATGCCTACAGGGACACTTGATCACAGGACAATAAACGATGAAAAATGCAGAAAGTCAAAAAAGTTTGCATGGTATTTTCATTTTTTAAAAAAAAAGTTATGTACATGGTTAAGGTTTCAAATGGGATTGTGAAAATATCCTGGAAGTTAACTTCAATTCGTAGTCGGAAAGGAGGACTCACCGATTTTGAAATGGCATATATTACTTTGGAAAACCCCACAGCATCATTCATTTCTTCCTGCAAATAAAACAGTTTAACAGTAAAGCGGAGGTCTTGCTTTAAAAATGTCCACATCATTACAATATGGGTATCTACATAGAACAATTAACAATAATTTAAGGTTGAAACTTCTGAATTCCTCTCTCCCAGTTAAGTGAGGTTCTATTGAGCCTTTTGTTTTTAAAACAAGAGACTGCAAATCAGACAGCAAATTAGACCAAGAATAACTGAAATAACAAGAGACAAGGATCTTAGACTTAAATCAGTTACCTCCTTCAAAATTTAATGCACACTGAGTACTTCATTAATAATCCGGATTAATGGATAGTATATGAACAGAATCATATGCAATAAAATCAGATGTTGATTTTCTGTTTTTCCATGCTTTAATTCCAGGTTAGGAGTGGCTCAAATACAGTGTGTGCTTGGAGCACAATACCACTAAGCACTCATTAATTCCCCAAGTTTAAAACAGCGAGTTATGGAAGGCTACTTGGGGAGTCATTCTAGCCAAGTCCAATTTCATGCAATTCAATCAAAGTTGGCAACTAGTGCTCTTGTAGGTGCTTGGTAATGCCCCCACCTCTGAGCCAGAAGGCTTAGGTTCAAGTGCATCTGCTTTAGGAGATGTGAAATAACACATCTGAATAGGTTAATTAGGAAATATCGAAAGTTGGGTACTGGCGATCAGGATGACAAAATTGCGGCCATTTTTCTCCCACCAATCCAGCATGTCAGATACCAATTGCAGAATCCAATTGGTCACCAAAGTGGTAATTTGCTAACTCAGTATAGACCAGTGAAGAACACTGCAAAAAAAATGCAAGTGATCCTGATGCATTCACATGCAGAGAGAATGGCTATGGCCTGACAGGAACAGTACAGTGAACCAGTTTATTTATAGTTGCTAATCTGTATCTCCAGCTTAAATTTTCCCTCTTTTTGCTCCAGTTTCTTGATATCCACAAACAAGAAGACTAAAATCGAAGAAGTTTAAGATTTCAACTGAGCAAGCAAGCCTTTTCAGGAATTTCAGATTTCCACTAGCCATTTCATGAAAAACCAAATCTCCTCACTTGCCTCTTGATCTGATCATATTTTAGCCACCCAATCCAGATTTTGAAAAAAGGATTTTCCCTACATTCATCAACTGTTTATTGTGCCAAACAAAAACTGAGAATCCCACTGCACCCCTCCCCCCACCCCCACCAAAGACAAGACACTGAAGGACAAGCTTCAATTTAGCCAACTTTCTTAGTAGCAACCCACTTAAACTGTTACATTCGGAGTGCTTTCACACTGCACTTCTCAACAAATGGAAATGGAAACTGTGAAACTCAGAGGAAGTTTCATTGATAGTCAATCTTTGGAATCACACTAAGAAAAATAAATTAATGAAGAAATATTCAGAAGAATTCAGCTTTACAAAAAAATATCCAATAGTGGGTTCAGAAGAGATTTACCAGGATGTTGCCAAGTATGGAAGTTTGGAGTTAGAAGGAAAAGCTGGATAGGCTGAGACTTTTTTTTTTAAATTGGAGCATGGGAGATTGAAGGGCAACCTGTTAAAAGTTTATAAAATAATAAGGCATAGATAGAGTTAATGGTAGTTGTCTTTTCCCTACAATAGTTGGGGCGAGGGTGGGTATCAAAACGGGGGGACACATTTTTAAAGTGAAAGGAGGGAGAGATTTAAAAAAGACGTGAGACAAATTTTACTTTCTACAGAGGGTAGTTCGCATATGGAACGAACTTCCTGAGAATGTGATGGATGCGGATACAATGCAACATTGAAAAGACATTTGGATAAATACATAAATAGGAGGTTGGGAGGAATATGGGCCAGGAGCAGGCAGGTGGGACTCGTTTGGTTTGAGATTATGTTCAGCATTGTCTGGTTGGACCGAAGTATCTGTTTCCATGCTGTATGATTCTATGACCAGCTTCTGGTTTCAACAATACTCAATATTAAAACAATTGTTCGTGGAACTTTATTGTTTTATATAATTGTGCAAGCAAATAAAGTGGCCCAAATAAGCCAGCGATCTTAAAAAAAAAAAGATTGGAACATCAGCCAAAACCAATTACCTTGACTTCTTTTCCTGGGAGAAATGGCATTAAAAGTTTGAAGTTTGCCACCAAGAAATACTGGGAATTTAAGCTGGTCAATGTAAAATTAGACAGTTCAAATACAATAGAAAATATCAAAAATACTCAGCACCAACAGACACTCTAAACTGTCTTTTTTTTTGGGAGTACACAGATATTTGTCTAAGTGTATGACACCTTTAAATTTTTCTCCCAAGCTGTGCATATGGTAACTTAGAAGAGACCAATTTACACACAAACTTTTGGTTTGCTGTGTTGCTGCACAGCTCCAAAGGAACACAGCTGATGAGGTAAGGCGGTATCTATGATGATAGAAATAGTTATGGTTTCAGATTTAGGATCTGTCATCAAGTAAATCATGACTGCCTCTTCTTTCGACAAAAGTTGCCTGACTGCTCAACGTTTCATATAGTTGCCTGATTTTCAAATTCACTCTTAGGATGTGGGCATCACAGGCTGAGTCAGCATCTATTGCCTGTCCATAGTTCCTTTGAGAAGGTGGTGGTGAGCTGTCTTCTTGAACTGCTACAATCCATGTGTTGTAGGTAGACCCACAATGCCATTACAGAGGGAATTCCAGTATTTTGACCTAGTGACACTGAAGGGAGGGCGATACTTTCCTGATTGGAAATATGAGTGTTTTGGAGGGGATCTTTTATAAATGTTTTCAGTGCATCTTGAATGTAGTACAATGCTGCCACAGAGTGTTGGTGTTAGACAGAATGGATCATTGTGGATGTGGTCCAATCAAAAAGGACTGTTTTGACCTGGATGGTGTCACACTTGAGCATTACTAGAGTGCACAGGCACTCATGCAACAAGTGGAGAGTATTCCATCACACTCCTTACTTGTGCCTTGCAGATGGACAGGCTTTGAGTAAGTCAGGAGTTAACTGTGTTTATATCACTAGTTCAGTGGAGTTTCTGATCAATGGCAACCTCCAGAATGTTGATATTGGGCTAACTCAGTGACGGTAAAGCCATTGAATGTGAAGAGGCAATGGTTAGTCACTTGTTGGAGACAGTCATTGCACGGCAATTGTATGGCACAAATATTACTTGCCACTTCTCAGCTGAAGCCTGGATAATGTCTACATTTGGACATGACTGCTTCCAAATCTGAAGAGTTGCGAATGGTGTTGAACATTATTCACTATGATCTGCACATTTCCACCATATGATGGAGAGAGGGTCATCGATTAAACAGCTTCAGGTAGTTGCATCTAGAACACTACCTTGAAGAACTCCTGCAGAGAAGTCCTGGAGCAGAGATAACTAACTTCCAACAACCATGTTCCTATGTGCCAGGTCCAACTCCAACCAGTGAAGAGCTTTTCCTCCAGTTCCAACTGGCACCAGTTTTACAAGGGCTTCTCGACGCCATACCCCGTCAAATGCAACTTTGTCAAGGGGAGTCATTATTGCCTCATCTTTTGAATTCAGCTATTTTGCACAGAGACTGTAATGAGACCAGGAGCTGAGTGGCCCTGGCAGAACCCAAACTGGGCAGTGAGCAGGTTATTGTTGAACAGGTGCTGCTTGATAAATCTCTTAATTAGACCTCCCACCACCACTGACCAAGAGTAATAAAATAGAAAGTAAATTAATTAGTCAGGTTGGATTTATGCCACTTTTTGGGAACAGGACACACCTGATAGTACAAGACTGGAGTGTTGTTGAAAGGGGAGAGACAAATTGTCAAAGCTTTTCATCTTGCACTCATTGGGGCAGAATGGCAATACCAAATTTCAGAAGAAACAACAAATTACATAGTGAATGACAAGGATGTGCTGATTGATTGGCAAATGAATTCTTATTATTGAAACACAAGATCGTAAGAAAGGATCCCACAAGATGGAATTAGTTAAGGTGGATAAAAGGAGGTTATTTCCTCTTCTGGGGTGGCGAGAACTAGGACACAGAATTCAAGAATTAGAGGTCTCTCTTTGGAAACAGATGAGCAGAATTTTTCCCTAAGATCATTGATCTGTGGAATTCTCTTCCCAAGACAACAATAGGTATTGGACACCATGTTTCCAGTTCAGAATTGTGTACATTTTTGACAAAGAGACTGGAGGGTTGGGTTGGGGCAGTCCAGATCAAGTCTGCTTTACAATTCAATGGCTGAAAGGCTGAATAGTCTAATTCCTCTCCTAAGTCCTATACTCCTATTAAGTAGCATTCTGATCCCTTTTACCAGAAAGTAAACTATCAAATGAATTCCTTGTGTGCCATAAATCTATCTTTCCTCTTGCCAAGACAATTTTCGTTTTTGAAATATACATAAAGAATACTATGCTAAAACCTGTCTACCATTTCTGTAACTAACAGAACACTTTCCCACATGACAAAACAAACTTAAAGCAAAATTATTGAGTGAGTATAGATGTCAGGCATCTATGTTAGGTCAGGTGAATTGGCCATGCTAAATTGCCCGTAAGGGGTAAAGGTAGGGGTATGGGCGGGGCGGTGTGGACTTGTTGGGCCGAAGGGCCTGTTTCCACACTGTAAGTAATCTAATCTAATCTAAATCAAGACTAATCTAATTTTGCAACTCATTTCACTGGAATAAAACTATAGATTTATCTGATATTTGACTATAACTTTGGAATGACTTCTTGCTCTGTTACTAAAAGCTATGTGAAAACAGCTGCCAAGTTTCTGAAAAGGGCCTGTTAATATAAAATCATAATTTCAACTTACTTGTTTTTAAACCACAAAGTATGTCCGTTTTGTAGCCAAAATATTATGCAAAATGGATAGAACTTAGCTTCAAATCAGATACAGTTAATGCTGCTAACTGCAGAGGTGGGATTAGAAGTGCAATAACTAAACCACTCAACAGGGCTCTTGTGCTCTAAAGCATTTTTGGAAGCAGAACTAGATTTGTCCTTTCATTGTTTTTAATCAAAAGGTGCTTAAATTGGATATTCCCCCAAAGCATCACAAAGAATGGATAAATTCAAAGTTTGTGAGAAGATTTGTAGCTCGGGTGCTCGTTGCTGTGGTTCTGTTCGAGCTGGAAGGTTTTTTTGCCAACATTTCGTCCCCTGTCTAGGTGACATCCTCAGTGCTTGGGAGCCTCCTGTGAAGCGCTTCTGTGGTTTTTCCTCCGGCACTTATAGTGGCCTGTCCCTGCCGCTTCCGGTTGTCAGTTTCAACTGTCCGCTGTAGTGGCCGGTATATTGGGTCCAGGTCCATGTGTTTGTTGATGGAGTTTGTGGATGAGTGCCATGCTTCTAGGAATTCCCTGGCTGTTCTTTGTTTCGCTTGCCCTATAATGGTAGTGTTGTCCCAGTCAAATTCATGTTTGGCTACTAGGGATAGCTGGTCGTGTCGTTTCGTGGCTAGTTGATGTTCGTGGATGCGGATCGTTAGCTGTCTTCCTGTTTGTCCTATATAGTGTTTTATGCAGTCCTTGCATGGGATTTTGTACACTACGTTAGTTTTGCTCATGCTGGGTATCGGGTCCTTCGTTTTGGTGAGCTGAAACTGACAACCGGAAGCGGCAGGGACAGGCCACTATAAATGCCGGAGGAAACACCACAGAAGCGCTTCACAGGAGGCTCCCAAGCACTGAGGATGTCACCTAGACAGGGGACGAAACGTTTGCAACAAAAACTTCCAGCTCGGTGAACAGAACCATAGCAATGGATAAATGTTTCCCAATTTTCAAAATGTAAAGCTGTGGTCCCTTATAAAAAAAAACATATCATTTACCTTTACTGACCTAGTCCAATGTGCCAGATTCTGCATGAACATAAGGAAAAGACTAGACTATACTGTGCATCGTTACCTGTTCTTTGGCTCGTTTTTGCTCTTCTCTCCTTCTGCGTTCATCATCATCCAACTTACTGATTACAATATACCTCTCTTTCTGAAATACAAGTGTATAAACAGACCAATATTGTTATATTAATATGATCCACATAATGTCAATCTTTAAATACCACCTACTAACTTAAAAGTCAGAATTTTAGTTAGAGGAAAAAGAAAACCAAAATCAGTAAGAGGGCGAGCTGGGACACTTCAAAATGACGAAAGTCGCCTGATCTTAGAAGTTGCCAAACTCAACTGAAATGTTCAAGGAAATGTCTAACTAACATGCTGAAACTGTCCATGAGATTCTGGAAATTGAAAAGTAATAATTCAAACATTAAAATTCATCTTATTGAATACACGGTTCACAACAAGATCTTCAAAATGTATCCAGAATGAGACTTCCCTACTCCAGGTATTGCTAAATTAAGGATTAGATCTCAGTCATTATATAATGGGGAGGATTGAGTACCCTACCCCAAAAATCAAAGGATATCGGGGATTTTTGACAAGGGACAATCAAAACTCTTAAAAATGGACTGTTACCACTGTGGACCCACAGTCCATACTCACCAAAACCCTTTCGTGATGAATCATGATTAAAAACCTCAGCACTCCTTCACTAGTGATTGTTAATTTCTCTAAATTCCTCTTCCTTTAACCTCCTGATTTATAGGTATTACTGAGATGTTTGTTGCATCCTCTTTACTGAAGACAGGAGGAAAATACTTATTTATCATATCGGTCATTTCTTTATTATTTGCTATTAACTCTGCACTGTTGATGTCAAGAGCAGTGATCTCCAACTTTTTAAGAATAAGATAATTTTCAAATACAAGTGCAGTGAACTATCTACACCTCAGAAAACCTAGAATCACCAGCTTATTTTTAGTGCCACCTAAATCTAAAACCAAGTATATATATTCATTTTGTCCACTGCTCACCAAGTCTCAAGAATGTCACCAGTGACTGCACATTATTTTCTGATGCCTTGAAATCTAGGCTGTACTTTGACACGGTTAGTTGCACACAGCCCCACCATATGGGTATCTGTGCTACTTGGAGTGCACTTCTTGGACTGGATTATCTTCATTTGGGAAAACGCAGTCTCTCAGACACATGGAGTCAAAGCAAACTTTCACTTTAAAAGCATGATTATAAAAATACCAGTACTATCCCCAAAAATGAAAACACGCTGTTCCTTGATTGGCTTGCAGCTCATCATAGTTTAGCACCATAATTATCGCCATATCCATTCCACTGTATTACAAAATTAAACCCCTAATGGAATTCAGCAACGTCTACTTAAAAGTTGTGGATTAAGACAATTTGTTTTGTCACATCTAATTCTGAAAACCACCTTCTGAATTCCTCCAACTTCCTCAGGTATGCACAGAAGTTTGAGGTGGAAGCATTTTTCTGACTTTTTTTCCCTTCTCAGGAAGTGTTGTCATTTATTTTGAATTGGGAGGATCAGCGAACTAGTTGCAAATTAAATGCATTTACAGCACTGATCATATATGTGTCAACTATCCTTTTCTTGCAGTTCACTGTTCAGCTTATTGAGTTTTGACTTCATGTGTGCAAGAAGCTGAATTTAAGTAACCACACACTGTCAGAGAGTTCACTGCACACTTCATTCCTTGATTTGAGAGAAATAGTAAACTTCAATATCAGATCTAAACTTTTTCAGGACCTTTTCTTGACCAAGACACCTCACATCAGAATATGGGATTAATTCAATGTACACAGCGCTTGAGGTGGTTCAGTCAAGATTTAAAATTAATGGTGTTGAAGGGTGCTTGCTCAAATTAAGTTACTCTAATGCTAGCTGGTGGATTATACGCTGGTAATTGAGGGGAAAAAAAAGCAGGCAAATCTGTCACATCTTCCTGAAATGATCCTGACAGCATTTGCGCCAAGCATGGCCAGTGCACCATCAGTTGTGTTGAACTCAGTTTCTTGACTGGAACGTTTTTCTTAAGAACGTAGCTTTTGAATTTATGATAGATATCAAGAACCTACTCATCAAGAACCTAGCTATCTTGGTCTCCAACACATTCAGTGACTTGGCATCCACAGCCCTCTGTGACAATCACTGCCACAGAGTAACTACCCTCTGGCTAAAGAGAGAGGGTCCTCCTCATCTCAATTCTAAAGGGTTGTCCCTTCACCCAGAGGCTGTGGCCAAGATCCTCTCTCTCCCACTAGTGGAAACATCTTCACCACATCCACTCTTTCCAGGCCTCTCAAATATTCTGTAAGTTTCAATCAGATTCCCTCCTCGTCCTTCTAAACCCCACCAAGTACAGACCCAGAGTCCGGAACAGCTCCTCATATGACAAACCCTTTATGCCTACGATCATTCTTGTAAACCTCCTCCAAAACTGCTCTCAATATTCCAAATGCAGTCTGACCAGAGACTTACACAGACTAAGCAGTAAGTCACTGCTCTAGCCCTCTTGAAATGAATGCTAGCATTGCACTTGCCTTCCTATACTCCAAGAGAACCTGCATGTTAACCTTAAGAGAATCCTGAACTAGGGTTCCCAAGCCCCTTTGTGCATTAGATTTCCAAAGACTATTTTCTAAACGGAGAAACTATTTTTCCGACTAAAATGAATAACCTCTCACTTTCCCACATAGTATTCCATCTGCCACTTCTTTGCCCACATTGCTAACATCCAAGTACTCCTTCAATCTCCCCACTTCCTCACACAATGTTCCTCCACTTACTTTTGGGTCATCTCTAAAACATAGAAACTGGGGCAGTTTCACTTAGTCCTTTTCATTCGTGTATCATGAGAATAGTTGTGGCCCCAACACAGACCTCTGCAGACCTCGAATAGATACCAGCTGCCAACTTGATAAAGGTCTCTTCATCCCTGTTCTCTACCTTCTGCCAATCAACCAATCCTGTATTCATGCCAGTACACTGCCCCAACACCATCTTATTTAGTAGTCTCCTGTTCGACACCTTGTCAAAAGGACTTCTGGAAATCCAAATATATCTCTCCTTTGTCTAACTTGCTCATTACCTCCTCAAAAGAATCCTAACAGATTTGTCAGGCTTGACCTCCCCTTAATGAAGCTATGCTGACTCCACCCTATTTTATCATGTACTTGCAAATACTTCACAATCTCATCCTTAATAAACAGACTGTAAAACCTTACCAACAACTGAGGTGAGGCAACTGGCCTATAGTTTCCTTTTTCTGACTCCCTCCCTTCTTAAATAGAGGTGGTATATTAGCCATTTCCTGTCCTCTGCAAACATTCCTGACTCCCAATAATTCCTGAAAAATTACAGCCAATGCGTCCACAACCTCCTCAGCAACCTCCTTCAGAACACTGTGGGGTGTAGTCCATCCGGTCCAGGTGATTTATCCCCCTTCAGCTTCCTTCATCATCTTGTGATGGCCACTACGTTAATGCCTGCTCATGGATTAAGTTCCGGTATGTTGCTAGTGTCTTCCATGGTGAAAATTGATTCAAAGTAGCTATTCAGTTCCGACACCATTTCTTTGTTCCCCACTGCTGTTTTGCCAGTCTTCCAAAGTCCGATCTTGCCTCTCTTACCTTTCAGATATCTAAACAAAATCTTGCAATCTGCTTTTATATTCCTAGCTAGCTTACCCTATTTTATCTTCGTTCTTCCCCCTGCCTTATTTTTAGTTATCCTTCGCTGGTTTCTCAAAAGCTTTTTAATCCTCTGGCTTCCCACTAACATTGTCACATTGTATGCTTTTGATGTTACTTTTATGCTGTCCCCAACTTCCCTAGTCAGCCATGATTGCCTCATCCTCCCTTTAGAAAAGTTTCTTCTTCCTCAGGATGAATTTCTGCTGTGTGCTGAATTGCTGCTTCACCACTTTAGCTCTCAGGCTTCCCTTCCAATCAACTCTGACCAATTCCTTTCTCCTCATGTCTTTGTAGTAATCTTTACTCAATTCTAATACTGTTACATGTAATTCAATCTTCTCCCTCTCAAAAAGCAGGGTAAATTCTACCTTATTACCGTCACTGCCCTCTTGGGGCTCCTTCATCTTCAAGCCTGATCAAAATTGCTTTTCAAGTTTGCCTCATTACACATCACTACATCCAGAATTGCTTGTTCCCGATTGGACCCTACCAAACGTTGCTCCAGAGAAAAAAAATACATTTCCTAGATATTCTACAAATTCCTTTTCTTCAGATCTGCTACCAACCGGATTCCCCCATCCATCTGTATATTGAAGACCCCCATGATTAATGTAATAATGCCTTTTTTACATGGTTTTCCTATTTCTTATCTTCCCCATATCTTGACTACTGCTAAGAGACCTGTACACAACTCCCATCATGGTCTTTTTTTCCCCTTTGCAGTTTCTCAACTTTACCCATATAGATTCTACACCTTCCGACTCTTTAGCTTTTCTTTCATTTCTTACTAAGAAGGTAACGTGTCTTCTCTGTCCGCCTTTTTGACAGGATATCCTTGGCTATCTAGTTCCCAGCCCTAATCACCTTCAAGTCTCATCTCGGTGATGCCCATGACATTATATCCTTCAATTTCAATTTGCACTGAGCTCATTTACCTAGTTTTGCGTACTGTGTGCACACCTTCAGTCCTGCATTGATTGCTCCTCTTATCTGCTGTGTCCGAGGTTATATTCCTGAACCTTTCCATACACTGACCTGTTGCCTGCCCTGGATCCTCAACCCTTATTTTTTCTTTGAAAAGAAGGGCAAAAGGCTAAGATTTTTAGTTATTACACTCAAAATCCACACACACAAAAAAAAATCAGTCGTGTAGATGAGTTAATTGGACTGCAGTAAGAAACGGTCAAAAGTTCTTCAATTCCTGCTGTAGTTACTGAAAGACATCTTTGGACAGAAATTCAACACATGGTGCTTCCACAGTAGCACAAGTGATGCGTTCTGGATTGCCATTATTACTATTTCTTTGTTCTGGAGTTTTAGGAATAAAGAATCAGTGACCACAGTCATTACCTCTTCAATTACTTTGGCATCTGGAAACATGTGTTTTGCCAGATGACGAAAAAAACAAGACAAAGTTTTTATTTCAAACGTTTCGTCCCCTGTCTAGGTGACATCCTCAGTGCTTGGGAGCCTCCTGTGAAGCGCTTCTGTGCTGTTTTCTCCGATATTTATAGTGGCTTGTCCCTGCCGCTTCCGGTTGTCAGTTTCAGCTGTCCGCTGTAGCGGCCGGTATATTGGGTCCAGGTCTATGTGTTTGTTGATGGAGTTTGTGGATGAGTGCCAAGCTTCGAGGATTTCCCTGGCTGTTCTTTGTTTCACTTGCCCTATAATGGTAGTGTTGTCCCAGTCAAATTCATGTTGCTTGTCGTCGGAGTGTGTGGCTACAAAAGATAGCTGGTCGTGTCGTTTCGTGGCGAGTTGA
>NC_057730.1:43848582-43907582 GCF_004010195.1 Chiloscyllium plagiosum | reverse complement strand
GACGAGACAAATATTTGTTTTTACGGTTATGAACAGAAATGTAAATTTTCCCATCCTGTGTGGCAGTTGTACATTGTGTCATTTTAGATGTCCAGGTTCAACATTCATCATTATTGCTTCATCTTGTAAATTGTGGCATCACTCTGCTGCTGGTCACTTCATGTAGGCCTCAACCTACCTTTCTGGATCATTCAAAAGTTGCTGACTGCTTTCAAGTATGGAGGCATTGGGAGCTCACTTCTATGGTTGAGAGTTGTTTCCAGGGTCCCTGGTCAGTTTGTGTTGTTCAGACATGAGCTACACTGTGCAGTAGCGTTCCACATGCTTTTTCTTCATCCTGCACTGACCTAAGAAAAACTGCAGGTTTATAGACAACAGGCAGAGGTATGGGACTAGCAGAGTTGCTTTTGCAGGAAGTCTGCATGGACATGATGGGCTGAATAGTCTGTGTCTAGTACTGTAATACATTGACTTTGCATATCAGTTTCTAAAATGCTTTCTTTTGCATAGCTCTACAAAACTTACTTGACCCTGCAAAGATAGTTTATCTGGACCAAACAAACATGCTACAACAAGCTGACAACGTTTGTTAGAGTATGCACTTTCCTCTAGTTGCACAGCTTCCAGAAGTTGATTATTATGTAGTAGCATGACAATTGATGAGTGTATGCAGGTGGATGGAGAGACTGAATTTCAGAGACTGCAACTCCAACCAATTGATTCCTTTCTACATGTTGGAGACCGGAGGTCTAGAGGACAATCCTTCACTTTATTTCATTTTAATACGTGTACACTCATGCAATGTTTTATATTCCTAGCTCACTTCCTCTTGTGCTCTAACGTATTTGCCCTGATTAATGGTTTTGGTCATTCTCTGCTAATCTTGTAATACTCGATGTCTGATCTCATGTTTGTGGAAGAAGAAGCAGACGAAGAAGCAGATGAAGATGATGATGATAATAATAAAATAATAATAAAAATAAAAATAAAAATAACAACAACTCAGGACCACAAAGTCAACCATCATAGAGTCCTTCAATCTTTGTATCTCTGCAGAATTAAGTTATGACACAAAAAGGTAACAGGAAACAAATTTTCTCTAAAATTTATTGAAGGAATCAGTCATTTGTTCCAAAAGAGAACATTTTCACTTGAAAATTGAAGCTTTGTAAAAAGATGTTTTAATAATGGGGGAGCCAGTGGCCTAATGATATTATCGTTTGATTATTAATCCAGAAAATCAGCTAATGCTCTGGGGATTTGGGTTCAAATTTCACCATGGCAAATGATGGAATTTTAACTTAGTAAAGAATCTGGAATTAACACAGTCTCAAACGTTGATCATGAAGCCATTACCGATGGTTAGAAAAATCCATCTGGATTCACATATCCTGTTGGGACAAAAATCTACCACTGTTACCTGGCTTGGCCAACATGTCTCCAAACAAAATGCTGACTCTTAATTGCCCTCTGGATAATTAAGCATGGGCAAAAAATGCTGGTTGAGTTAGAGATGCCCACATCCCGCGAGCGAATAAAAAAAATTTAATGAATATCATTTAAATGCACGTACAAATCTGGAAATTTCCAGTTGGAAATCTTTGAGTCTTTGGCTGGGTACTGGCAGGTGGGACTAGATTGGGTTGGGATATCTGGTCGGCATGGAGTCAGACCAAAGGGTCTGTTGCCGTGCTGTACATCTTTATGAACTCTATGACAATTTAAACAAAAACCATAGTATATTCTTTGATGAACCAACCATCTTTTTTAAAATAGATCAAAGATCGATCATGCTTCATAGGCTTTCAACAAATTGATTTCCTTGTCCATAAATTCAAAGAGAATCAATAATTTCTCCTCCGTCACTTTATCCAGCTTTAAAAATATTTTACTTCTATTCTTATTTTTTCTTGGGATAGGTAAAGCCAAGGCCACACCTCATTTATAGGGAAATAATCAAAACCCTCTTTTCCAACTTACTCTTCAATTGTTCATGCAGTTCAAATAAAAACCTGTTGGGTAATCGAAGTTAGCTAGCTTGTGACATGACTCAGCCATTTTGTATGAGGAATTTCCAAAAGCAATATTGCCAGCTGAAGAGATCAAAACTGATCAGCTGCTACTGAGTTGATTGCTACTCATCCACATAGCGAAAACAGGAAGCATGCATCAGTCTGCCAAAGACTTATTATTTATCTTTTTTCTCCTCTCAAATCCATCCCCATTACTGTGGAAAACCAAATTGTTAAAATGTACACCATGCTAATAAGCATCAGCTGGTCCCTATTTCCTTGAGCACATCCTTAAAAGGTTCCATCTTTGACAATACAGTTGGCCAGCTTTGAGAGAGTAGCGATCAGCCAGACAGAAACCTTGGTCCAATGTTTTTTCAAAAGAACAGACTTTGAAATCTGTTCCATATAGCTGACATCTAAGAGAACAATTTAATTAGTTTGACCATAACCTTCCACTGGAACCTCAAAGTCAAGGGCATTTCCTTTACTGAAACACTTAATTTCACCTTCTCTCAACTGGACTTTACTCCATTTGTTTGCATGTTCCGTTCATATGATACAGAATTCAGGATAGGTTTTACTTTCCTTAAAAGGAAGATAGCTTTCGTGTGAACTTTAATAAAAAGAAACTTAAATTTGGTTACTTCTGGAGGTCTGGCATTTTCTTCATAGTAAATACATAAACACACATTAAAGCTGAGTTGAGAGACAAAAACCATCATCTGGCAACATACTTTAGCAAGTTGGTGCCCTTCATGTCAGCATTGTGAGACTGCACCATATGGGAACTATAAGTAATGTGCCTGTTCTTACCACCTTTTCTTTGCTGTACTACTTTGCTCAGGGAGTGAGGTGGCAGGTGAGGCTACAAGACCTCTTTTTGAGCATTCCACTTAAATTTCATCTTTGCAGAATTTGAATAATGGCTTCAACATTGCTGGCAATACATATCAAGTACTGTGACTGTGACAAGACTCCCTGCAGTTGTGATGGCAGCAAATGCAGACAGGAAAACAAAAACAAAACTTCAAACTGTCATAGCAACAATCGGGAGGGAAAAGGGAGGAATTTCTTTATCCTTCATGAGTTGGTTTTGTGAATATTAATTTCCTTTTCCTTGATGGTAACACAACAATTACATTTCAATAGCCACCTTTCTAGATCATTGAAACATTTCAAAATCCAATCACACAATTAATTATACAGCAAATGGGAAAATGATTAAGCACCACCAGGAATACTGTATAGATACGGAGATAAATCAATTTATTATTATTAGTTCAAAGAGGTCTGTTGTCCTCTACGAATAGTACTGAGAAAGATTTCAACATATTTACAGATAGTCAGGACTTGAACTTAGCATCTCATCCAAAGATCAAAACTGAAGTGTCAGAGACTCATTCCATACCGGAATGCAATCGTACATTAAAGATCAAGCTTGGAGCTGGGACTCCAACCAAACTGATAAAGTCCTGTTTCAAGATCAAACAATTATATTTTATAAAGAATTTTCAGATTACTACAAGCAAAATATTACTCAAAAAGATTTTAAGTTTTTGAACTTCAATCGTTCTGCTTACCTCAAATCACAACAACTGGTTATAAGCCATATTTTCTCCCAAAGTGGTTCTGGGTTACTGATCTTTCCATCAAATGACAACTTCATGGTTAGAGGTGATTAATCACTAAAGCTACATCAGTAGTCAATAAAAAGGTCCAATGCTGAGCAAAACGCCAGAAAAATTAGCACAACAGCACAAAATGGCCTGAGGCACAGGTGATACCCATAACCAGAGCTCGCTTAGACTTTATAAACTATACTCAAGCCTACTGTTATGAAGAGTCTTAACTGCATTCTGTGATGCAGCAGACGATAGTTTCATCTCAGACTCAAGTGTTTTAGGTCCCACTTTGGAGACTTCAGCACAAAACCTTAGATGAGATTCAATTGCAGAGCAGAGGAACTGCTGCATTGTCAGAGGCACTGTTTTTCCAATGATGACGATGAAAATGATGGTATGTTAAAGTAAGGCATTGTTAACTCTCAGCTTGATGTAAAATATGTGCAGAGTTATGTGCAGAGGTGTGGTCAATATTAATTCCTCAATCATGAATAAAAAGAGACAAATAATAAGAAATATTTTTCCATGTGAAAATCTTTATGCTGTGAAAAGCATTATTTGGTTAAACTTGAGTGAACTAAGGATTTAATGCAGTAAAATTGAAGTGATTGTGGAACTGTAAGACGACAGCACAAATAAAGGATACTATTAACTCAATAGAATACACTACCTATTCTACATGGGAAAAACTTCCTAGCTATTCCAAGAGCCTTACACATGCAGAAATTCCTAGATTGGGAGAAAAGCTCAAGTGTAGATGACTATAGAACTAGCAAAACAATTTTGGGAGCACTGGCTTCAATGAAAAATTAAATGCAAGTCACCTAAAAATCAACTTAAGACAGCATTCTGGAAAAAATTAAAAATTCTATTTAGGATAGCATTGTTAAAGATTTCAACACATTACCATAGTATTCAGATTTGTGGAGCACTTACAGTGCATAAATTGGCTGCTGTATTTCTTGTATGACATCAGACTTGCACTTATAAAATGTTATTCAATAAGCATGAAGCCCTGAAGTTGTAAAAAGGTGTTTTAAGAATGCAATATTTTCTCCATTGTTTACATTAGAAACTAGAGAAGCCAGAACACCTGCCCATTGACGTTAAAACTCTCATCCAAAAAACAAAAATTGAAATTGATACTGGAAACATCTCTACATCAGACCCAGTATTAAGTGATTTGTCTCCAGTAACCCTGCAAAACTTGCACCAATTGCCAAGGAGAATATATTAGTCTTTGCTATAATGACCATTTCAATAAAAGTGGTATGCCATTTTTCAAGGTCAAACATAAAAAGAACAATTGAGCAAGGGAACGGGAGCCCTGCAAGTGTATCCTGGCAAGGATTTGCTTCTCAAGGAGACACGATGATGATATAAATAGACCAACACCCACTGTTCCAGAATGCAATTCAAAATAAAAAATGACAGCTTTTAGAATATTTTTCAGCAGATAAGACTTTTGCTGTTCCTTTAATATACTGAATCTAAATATATCATCCATTACAAACTTGACAAACATCAACTTAGTTCTGCCCCTTCCTTTGGCAACAGTAGCATTCCAACTACTTTTATCTCATGCTGAAATCATTACCTTTTCATTCTCCAAAGTTTCTACATGAGCTCCTTTTGGAAACCTAAATCGAGGGGGGAAAAAAGAACTCATTTCAGACAGCATTTCTAACAAATAAATTTATGCTTCACATACTTAACTTTCAAATATTTTCTGATAAGCTTGTCAATAATTCCTTTACCAATCAAAGGCTGAACAATTTTGGCTTAATAATTGTTCTTTCTGAAGCAAGAACAAGAACCCTGGTCTCAATTTACAAGATAGTATATCCATCTCTTTAACAAGTATTGCAGGAACATAAAACATAGCCTTACATTACTGTAACCACAAAAGGTCGAGCAACCATCATACATACAAATTAAATAGTTGATTTTTCTGTAACCTTTTCGGTTTGAAAACTTGAGGTGCTCCCAAACAAGACTTTAATTTAATAGATGCCTTAAGCAATTGTGCAATTTGAAAGTTCAATGTTCCTTCTGCCGCAGTGAGTCATTGGCATCTTTCAATCATCCAATAAAAGAAATGGACAAATCCATTCAACTTAGTTTGTAACATATTGCTCACCCAATCTATTAGAAAAGCTGAGCCAAGCACAGACAATATACCATCTTTGAAACTTGATTTTAAATACTCTACTTACTTCCAGTTCAATGTCTGATAAATAAGCTTTCTCTGGAACCTTCAAAACAGAAAAAACACACTTACTGAGACCAACAGAGAACCGGGTATCTAATACAGGTCATTCTGCTGTAACACGCGTTTCGTTAACACTAATTCGCTATAAAACAAATGACGAATAGGGATACTATTCTTAAAGTGCAAAGTTTTAAAGTGTGCATTGGTTATGAGATTCCAGCCCCATTAGTTTAAATGGTGCCGCTATTATATGATTTTCTTATAACATGGGATTATAATAACGGGAACTACCGCATTATAGCAGAATTGACTGTACAAATAAATAGACATCTTCCAAATAAAAATGTTTAGCAACATCAGATCATTTAAAATAAGCAATACTAATGCAAGAATCTAAGTGAAGTATTTAGTACTTTATTCTTTAACTTCACATGCACACAAATTTTAAAAATGCCAATCCATTGTTTGGGGGCAAGAGAAGCAAATATTTTAAGCATATGGAGGGAAAGTCAATCTATTACACCTGTTTTTAAATATTCTACTTGTTTTAAAAAAGCATAATACAATTAGCTTCACGCTCCTGCTTGGAGTCTGCACATCTGAATTTCTTTTTGTTTTCCAAGTAGATAACAGTAATAACTCAGGAAGCCCAAATGGAAAGGAACATCATTTATTGCTGAACACCAAAGCAGAACCACTACTGTAAACAGACTAGTTCCAGCATGGGACAGACAGTTCTGCAATCCCTGGGTCTGCTACATATGTACTTTTTTTTTTTTAAAAACAATCCAGAAGTGTTCTTCCATCAAACTTAATGCTTTTTTCCCTCCCCTGTCACCAAGGGTTTTCTTTTCCCTATCAACCTCCACCAGTAAATCATCCATGCTTCCAATTGTAGATTGGTTTGTAGATATTTTCTAATTACCTGCTCAGAAATGTTATTATACAGGTCTGGCACAGGTGGAATTGAACCCAGGTCTCTTGGTCCACAGGTAGGGACAATACCATTGCACCACAACAGCTTCCTTTCTCCGCCCAACACCAGTAATTATAAAGTTCAGAAACAAGGAAGTCAAACACTGGAATCACTATTTTGAATTAATTTGTCCAATAATGTTATGGCACATTTCTGGAGCTCCTGGTTCAGAGATGCAGCACGGTGGCTCAGTGGTTAGTACTGCTGCCTCAAAACGCCAGGAAATAGTGTTCGATTCCGCACTTGGGTGAGTGCGGAGTTTGACATTCTGTCAGTGTCTTGTGGATTTCTTCCCACAGTCCAAAGATGAGCAAGTTGGATGGATTGGCCATGCTAAACGTCTGATTCCAGGGATGTGTAGGTTAGGTGTTAGCCATGGGAAAATACAGGGTCACAGGGACAGGTCTGGGTGGAATTGTGTTTGCAGGGCCATGTTTACTAGATGGGCTGAATGGCCTGTGTACCAACATAGTAAGGATTCTATGACAGATAGAGATACTATCCAGTGCCATATGAACTCTCCAGATCTGTTTTATTTTTAGAAAAATCTAAATCAACCTGTTGAGACATGACACACCTCTGGTGCAGGTGGAGATGTGAACCAGGCTGCCTAGCTCAGAAGCAGGGACATACCACTGCATGCCAAGTCCCTCAGGGCTTAGATGATAATATTACTGCATACATTTGGAGTAGGTAGGACTTAAACCTGGCTTCCTAGCCCAGAGGTTGGGACACCAGCACTGCATCACAAGACACCCATGGATTTGCTTTATAAATTCCCTTATCAACCTGCTCCGATATTATCATGCACCTTTACAGAAAAAGAGATATTTGAACCCAGGCCTACCAGTTCAGAGGTAAGCACACTACCACTACACATTGAGCCCCCCCCACCCCCACCATCTGCTTTATAAAATATATTTGAACCAACCTATTCAGAGGTATTATTACATATCTTTGAAGAGATGGGATTGGAACCCAGATCTTCTGGTCAAGAGGCAGGCAGGCAGGTTTGTTTTATACAATATTTTAAAGTGAGGTGGGATTTGAGCTCTCAGCTTTCAGATTACAAATTCTTCCATTCACCATACTTCCATACTAAGGGGCTGCACCACCCAAAAGGACTTAGATAATGAGTTCCAGCTGGATAGGCTATTGCGTATTACTAAGAGAACTCATACCTCGTGAGCTCTATAGGGAGATTAATTAGCAATTCCCCATGAACCATGTTTGGGGTTATCACAATAACCAATGCCCATTTGAAAGTTTACTGTTGAAACTACATTCCAGATTTTAACCATCTATAACCTAACAACAATGAGCTCGTGTAACGGTTCTGTTGCAAAGCCAACTATTGACAATACTGAATCAGTGTGACTAAAGTTACCCAGTTGTCTCCTCATACTGATTTTGCAGATTTCAAATCAAGACTACATTTGATCCAAGTCATTTGAAGAAGGGAGGGTTTGTGAAGAGGAGAAAGGCAAGAAGCATAATGTCCTGGCACAGCTGTCCAGTGTCTGACCATGGTTGAGAGTGTGGTGCTGGAAAAGCACAGCAGGTCAGGCAGCATCCAAGGAGCAGGAGAATCGACATTTCAGGCATAAACCTTTCATCAGGGATGGGAATTCTTCTGAGGACATAGAACAGTAGAGATCCATTGCAGGTCTGGGACAGTGTGGCCCTGAGCTGTGACAGGGTTGACTGCAGGTAGAGCAGATGGTGGCGCTTGGCTGCTAGTGTGGAGCGAAGCATCTGGACAATCATTTCTAAAGATTTTGGATTTGTAGTACATACTGGTTATCCTGTTCAGGTCCAAATTGTGTTGGTCTGAATGTGGTCCAGAGACCATGTGGAATCAGTCAGTTCCATAGGCAGGCACTGTGAATTCTTCTGAGGACAGAACAGCAGAGGCTTAAGCCCGAAACATCAATTCTCCTGCTCCTCTGATGTTGCTTTTCCAACACCACAATCTATACTCTGATCTCGAGCATTTGCAGTCTTCACTTTCTCCCAATGTTTGATCATGCACAGCTTTGAATACTGGGTGGAGGAGGAAATGGGCTGGGCAGAGATTCTTTGCCACACAAACACATACCACATTTTAGTATGTGAAAAAAAAAATTAAAATCTTCCGAGAACAGAAAAGAAAACTCATATGAACGCATTACATACATACTTTTTTTCAAACTAACAGCATAAATCAATTGTCTATGTATGCAACTTTGTGTGTTTTTTTCAGAAACTATATATTCATAACATAACTGGTTTCAAAATAAACTAACATTTTTCCAACTTACCCAGTACATGGATCCAGTTCAATACTACCATTATCATCTTTTAACAAGTCTTCAACCTTCTCCCTGGAATGATTTTTAAAAATTTAAGTGTACACATTCCAGAACAATCTGTTTACTAAGCAAGTCAATTTGATTCAAACACAGAAATAGTATATACATGAGGCTAAATAAAAGATGACTTTTATCTTCATTAGAAACCATTTCATCTGCAATCTCTTCGTATGTTTCTCAAGAAACACTGATGCTTAGCGGCTAGGACTAAAGTTTTTATAATTGGGCTGCATTATTATCATGATTGAAAGAATGACAGTGCAGAAATGAAGCTGAAATTCTAAAGCAGAGGATGGTGGTACAAATCATTTATCACTCTTAAATTACAGTCATAGAGATGTACAGCACAGACACAGACCCTTTGGTCTAACTTGCTCATGCCAACTAGATATCCCAACCCAATCTAATCCCACCTGCCAGCACCTGGCCCATGTCCCTCCAAACCCTTCCTATTCACATACACATCCAGATGCCTTTTAAATGTTGCAATTGTACTAGCCTCCATCACTTCCTCTGGCAGCTCATTCCATACACGTACCACCCTCCCTCTGCGTGAAAAAATTCCCTCTTGGTCCCTTTTAGATCCTTCCCTTCTCATCCTAAACCTATGCCCTCTAGTTCTGGACTCCCCCAACCCAGAGAATAGACTTTGTCTATTTATCTTATTCATGTCCCTCATGATTTTATAAACGTCAATAAAGTCACCTATCAGCCTCCAACACTCCAAGGAAAACAGCCCCAGCCTATTCAGCTTCTCCCTTTAGCTCAAACTCTCCAACCCTAGCAAAGTCCTTATAAATCTTTTCTGAACCTTTTCAAGTTTCATAACTTCCTCTAATAGGAGGTTGAACTCAAATTCCAGAATCCTATGCAGAATAAGAAGATTAAAAGCAGATGTTAAATAAGATTGGCTGCTGTCAAATAAGGTATAGAATTCAAGCAATGGGATGTGAAACAAAACAGTTCACAATCACTCAATATGTATAGTGCCGTTTAGATGTAAACTAAAACTTTACTTAAACCGGTCTCTGTCACCAAGTTCCACTGTTTAACATTAGCACTAATGTAACATGTTTGGCAAACAAAATAGTTTGAAATCAAAGCCCTGTTATCTCTCACCTTCACTACCACGAGCTGTAGCAGCCACACAAAAAAGTTAACATAAGCTCATGAATACTTCCAACTTAGATACAAATATAGGAACATTGATTTGTAGAGAAATTTACTTTTAGACATCTAACATATGACTCTAAGTGCAAAATAATTTAAAAATGCAGTAGGTAGTATCACACTCATTAAAAAGCTGACAAATAGTTACAAATTATTGTGACCATTAATTAAATGTGGTCAAGAAAGTCTTCTTTAACTTGAATTCTAAGTGAATTGCACTTATTTCAATAATGCAGGAATAGAAGTAGCCCATTCAGCACCATGAATGGCAGAGCTGATTCAATGAGATCATTGCTGATCGGATAATCAGCAACTCCAATTTCCTGCCTTATCCCCATAATCCTTGTATCCTTTACTGATGAAAAATCAGTTTCTCAACCCAGCTCCCACAGTAAAGAATTTGACAGATTCACTACCATCACTCGTAGTTCCACCCCATCTCTCAGTCATAGAGTCAGAGATGTACAGCATGGAAACAGACCCTTCGGTCCAACCCGTCCATGCTGACCAGATATCCCAACCCAATCTAGTCCCACCTGCTAGCACCTGGCCCATATCTCTCTAAACCCTTCCTATTCATATACCCATCCAAATGCCTTTCAAATGCTGCAATTATACCAGCCTCCACCACTTCCTCTGGCAGCTCATTCCATACACGTAACACCCTCTGCGTGAAAAAAATTGCCCCTCGAGTCTCTCTTACATCTTTCACCTCTCACCCTAAACCTATGCCCTCTAGTTCTGGACTCCTCCATCACAGTGAAAAGACTCTATTTATCCTATCCATGCCCCCCCCAACAGGGCCCTATACAACTAGCAAAACAAATGTCATTTGTAAAATATCATGCAAGGACTGCAACAAACATGACATCGGACAAACAGGCAGAAAACTAGTCACCACAAGACATGAATGCCAACTAGCCATTAAAAGACATGACCCACTATCAATAGTATTCTTATATACAGACAAAGAAGGATACCACTTTGACTTGGACAACATATCCGTCATAGGACAGGCTAAACAGAGACATGGATGACAATTCCTAGAGACCTGGCATTCGAACAGGAATTCCATTAATAAACACATCGATTTGGACCCCATCTACCATTCACTGAGAAAAAAAACAGAAGTGACATCTCCCACCTTCAGAAACTAAGGGACATAAATGGAAAACAGGACATAACACAAGTGCTTCACTGGAGGCTCACTGAAGATGTTACCTAGTACGGTGACGAAACATCTGATAACAAACCTGCCAGCTCAACCAGCAAACTTACAACCTGAATAGATAATAAACAGCAATGGTCCGAGCACTGACCCTGGAGGCACTCCACTAGTCACATACCTGCAGTCTGACAAGGATCCTTCCATTACTATCTTCTGCTTCCTACCATCAAGCCAATTGTGTATCCAATTTGCCAACTCGCCCTGGATTCCATACCATCCAACCTTCCAGAGCAGCCTAACACATGGAACCTTATCAAAAGCCTTACTGAAATCCATATAGCCCTGCCCTCATCAACCTTCCTGGTCACTTCAAAACAACTCTAACAAATTTGAGGCATGATGTCCGATTCACAAAGCCATGGTGACTACTACTAATCAAAGCCTGTCTTTCCAAATGCATATATATCAAATTCCTCAGAATCTTAAGTAATGTGGCCACCACAGAGGTTAGGCTTACTGGTCTATAGTTCGCAGGCTTTTCTTTGCAACCCTTCTTGAATAATGGCACACCATTCGCTAGTCTCCAGGCTTTCTGGACCTCACCTGTGGCTAACAATGATGCAAATATATCAGCCAGGAGCTCCATCAATTTCTTCTCTAGTCCTTTGCAGTGTTCTTGGATATACCTGATCAGGAACAGGAGATTTACCCACCTGTACTTTCCAATACATCCAACACCTCCTCTAGCGTCATATGGACAGTCCCCAAGATATGACCACTAACTTCTCCAAGTTCCCAAGCCTTCACGTCTTTTTCAATGGTAAACACAGAGGAGAAATATTAGTTGAGAACCTTGCCTATCCCCTGCAGTTCTACACACACACACACACACTTTGATCTTTCAGGGGCCCCCTATTCTCTAAATATTCTTTTTTCTTCAACTCACTTAAAAGTACATTTTTGGATTCACCCTAATGTTCTTAGCAAAGGCTATCTTGTCCCACCTTTTTGCCCTTCAGTAAACTCCTGCATTTCCAGTATACCTCCAGGGATTTCCTTGATGCCAGCCAGCTGTACCTGAGCCACACCTTTTTTTTCCCTCAAAGCCTCAATATCTCATCATTTAGGGTACCCTATTCCAGCCAACCTTGCCCTTCACCCTCACAGGAACACTTAGACCTTGACCTAATTTTTAAAGGCCTCCCACTTGCCAGAGGTCCCTTTGCTTCCAAACAAACTACTCCAAATCAAGCCCTGCAAGTTCCTGTCAAACTCCATCAAAATTCACCTTTCCCCAATTTAGAACTTGAACCTGTGAACCAGTTTAGTCCATCTCCCTAACTATTCTAAAATGATCAGAACTACAGTCACCAGTCCTCTGTGTGAGGTGTACTTGAACTATATTCAAATAATCTCTCTATTAAAGCAAGAGTTCTGCCCATCAGTTCTTTTTTGATCTAAATTTACCTGGGTCACATCTACTGAAAGCCCACTAAAAAATATCATGGCACAATCATTAAAATCCATAAAATTACTAACCAATCATTTGCAATGGAGTCTAGCAACTCTACAGTCACACAGCAAAAGAAGTTAGCACCTTCACAAAAAGATGGAGAAAATCTGTGCAGAATTCTAAGCCAAAAGAGTAATGCAATTTAAAAAAAAAATTCACCAGAAGCAATGTGAACTAAAGTTCAAATTTTCACTTAAATCTTCTGACATTTTAAATATAGGCTACCTAAAAAAAAAAATTGCCTCCAAGATTCTTAAAAAACTTGCATGCAATTGCATGTGGTTGGAAAGTAATTGCTCATCTCCTTTCAGCTGGCTCATGGGAATTCAATGTTTCATTCTGACACTATGCAGTGTGACTGATGCCAGCAACAGGCTCAATCAGACTCGCTTTTCCTTCATCAACAACTGAAAGGCAAAGCTAACTGTTAAATAATTCAATGAACAAGCAAAGAACCTTAAAATTATTTCGTATTCATCTGACTTACACAATATTCTCAATAAAACTGCGATGTTCTTCTGGGATAATAACGGGCCCTTTAGTAGAATTTGGCGAAATGAAAGATGGCGTTCCGGTACCATTAGACTGATTATGCTTTTCCTCTAACTGCCCTCGAAGTTGCCGTTCTTCGTCCTGATTTAAGTATGGGATTCCTGTAAATTTAAATACCAAGTAGTAGTTTTTCAGAAGTGTCAAAATAATTGCACCACAGTTTAAAACTTGAAGATACTGACTGAAAATACAGTGGAACCAGATAATATTCAGGACAACAGGCTTCACTGCCTGAGATGTATTAAAACATTCTGGCCACAAACAAGAAATTTAAAATATGGATTTCTGACTCAAGAACCAAGACTAGTGACTTCACAAAGAGCTCAATAGGAAGAACAATCCTAGATTCCCTAATCGCCTCAGAAAATTGTCATAAGCACTCTTTCTTACACTTTTGGAAAGAGATCTTAGCCCCAATTTCTCTAGAAGTACCTACTCACCATCTCGGAAGACTTTATTGAAATCAAATCCTTGGTTGGCAAGAAAATCAATACTTGAACTCTGAAAGAAAACCAGAAGAGCACTATAATTATTCTGTTTTACCAAAAATAAACCCATCCGCCTCGTTTAGGTAAACCAGTCATAAAATGTTCAATTGTACTGTCCCTAAGCAAATGTGTTACACAAAAAAGTATTTGGTCATCATCTCAATGAGACCTTGATTCACACAAGCTTCCCACATTCCTGCACGTATCACTGTTGTAAAGTACTTTTGAAGTGCAAAGTACTTTGGGACATTCAGAAGTTGTAAACGGCAATCTATAAAAGGTAAGTCTTTTGTCCTTCAACAACTCCTTTTTCAGCATTGCACTGGCTTTCTACAAGGTCATGCTGAAGTATAATATGTAAGTTTGGGTTTTATTTAAGCAACTTATTTATATGCTAGTTAGTGATACAATACTAACCAATGACATTCTTCACTGATTGCCAGAATCTGATTTACAAGATATAGGAGCAGAAACATAGAACTGAAGTGTAGCAGTACGCCATTCAACCCTTCAAGCCAGTTCTGTCATTGGCTATGACCATGGCTGATCCTCTATCTCAATGTCATATTCCCGCTTTCACCCCATACCTTATTACACATTACAAGATCCAATTCCCTAATTTCTGATTAGATTCACAACATCTTGTCCCAAATACACACTGAATTTTCCTCATGACTACCTTTGACAATTTAGAGTTATAGAAATGCACAGCATGGAAACAGACCCTTCAGTCCAACTTGTCCACGCCAACCAGATATCCCAACCTAATCTCGCCCCATTTGCCAGCACTTGGCCCACATCCCTCTAAACTCTTCCTATTCATATACCCATCCAAATGCCTTTTCAATGTTGCAGTTGTACCAGCCTCCACCACATCCTCTGGCAGCTCATTCCATACACGCACCACCCTCTGCGTGAAAATGTTGACCGTAGGACCCTCTTATATCTTTCCCCTCTCACACTAAACCTATGCCCTCTAGTTCTGGACTCCCTCATCCCAGGGAAGAGATTGTCTCTTTATCCTATCCATGCCCCTCATGATTTTGTAAATCTCTGTAAGCTCACCCCTCAGCATCCGACGCTCCAGGGAAAACAGCCCCAGTGTATTCAGTCTCGCCCTATAGCTCAAACCCTCCAATTCTGACAACATCCTTGTAAATCTTTTCTAAACCCTTTCAAGTTTCACAACATCCTTCTGATAGGAAGGAGACCAAAACTGCACGCAATATTCCAAAAATGGTCAAACCAATGACCTGTACAGCCACAACATGACCAACCAACTCCTGCACTCAATACTCTGACCAATAAAGGAAAGCATACCCAACACCTTCACTATTCTCTCTACCTGCAACTCCACTTTCAAGGAGCTATGAACCTGCACTCCAAGGATCTTACCAGTAAGTGTATAAGTCCAGCTAAGATTTGCTTTCCCAAAATGCAGCACCTCACATTTATCTAAATTAAACTCCATCTGCCACTCTTCAGCTTATTGGCCCTCCTTCTGATCAAGAACCCATTGTAATCGGAGGTAACCTTCTTTACTGCCCACTACACCTCCAAATTTGGTGCCATCTGCAAACTTACTAACTATACTTCCTATGTTCATATCCAAATCATTTACATAAATGAAGAAAAGTAGTGGACTCAGCAACTATCTTTGTGGCACTCCAGTCTGAAAAATAACCCTCCACCACCACCCAGTCTTCTACCTTTGAGCCAGTTCTGTATCCAAATGGCTAGTTCTCTCTGTATTCCATGAGATCTAACCTTGCTAACCAGTCTCCCATGGGGAGACTTGTCAAACGCCTTACTGAAGTCCATAGATAATGTCCGTCACTCTGCCTCTTTGTTACTTTTTCAAAAAACTCAATCAAGTTTGTGAGACATGATTTCCCACGCACAAAGCCATGTTGACTATCCCTAATCAGTCCTTGCCTTTCCAAATACATGTACATCTTGTCCCTCAGGATTCCTTCCAACAACTTGACATCAGGCTCACTGGTCTATAGTTCCCTGGCTGGTCCTTACCACCTTTCTTAAATAATGGTACCACGTTAGCCAGCCTCCAGTCTTCTGGCACCTCACCTGTGACTATCAATAATACAAATATCTCAGCAAGGGGCCAATCAATCACTTCCCACAGAGTTCTAGATACACCTGATCAGGTCCTGGGGACTTTATCCACCTTAATGTGTTTTAAGACATTCAACACTTCCTCCTGTAATATGGACATTTTTCAAGATGTCACCATCTATTTCCCTACATTCTATATCTTCCATATCCTTCTCCACAGTAAATAGCTCCACACAAAGGCTGCATGCTGATCTTTGAAGGGTCCTATTCTTTCCCTAGTTACCCTTTTGACCTTAAATGTATTGTACAAAGCCGTTGGATTCTCCTTAACCCTATTTGTCAAAGCTATTTGATGTCCCCTTTTTGCCCTCCTGATATCCCTACTATGCATACTTATGCAGCCTTTATATTGAAGGATTCATTCAATCTATTCTGTCTAGACCTGACATACGCTTCCTTCTTTTTCTTAACTAAACCCTCAATTTCTCTAGTCATCCAGCATTCCCTCCACCTTCCAGCCTTTCCTTTCACCCTATCAGGAGTGTACTATCTCTGGACCCTTGCTATCTCATTTCTGAAGGCTTCCCATTTCCTAGCCAGCCTTTTTTTTTTAAAATAATCTGTGAACATCTCCCCCCAATCAGCTTTTGAAAGTTTGTGCCTAATACCGTCAAAATTAGCCTTCCTCTAATTTAGAACTTCAACTGTACGATCTAGTCTATCCTTTTCCATCACTGCTTTGAAACTAAAAATTATGGTTCCTGGCCCCAAAGTGCTCCCCCACTGACACCACAGTCACCTGCTCTGCCTTATTTCCCAAAAGTGGGTCAAATTTTTCACCTTCTCTGGTAGGTAAATCCAAGTATGGACTCAGAAAACTTTCTTGTACACTCTTAAATTCCTCTCCATCTAAACGCTTAACACTATGACAGTCCCAGTCTAATGTTTGGAAAGCTAAAATTCCCTACCATAACCATCCCCTTATTCTCACAGATAACTGAAATCTCCTTACAAATTTTGTTTCTCAATTTCCCGCTGGCTATTAGGGTATCTATAATACAATCTCAATAAAGGTAATCATCGCTTCCTCATTTCTCAGTTCCAAACAACTAACTTCCCTGGATGTATTTCCGGTAATATCCTCCCTCGGTATAGCTGTAATGCTATCCCTTACCAAAAGAAAACGCCACTAACCCCTCCTCTCTTGCCTCCCTTTTCAGTCCATGCTGTAGCATTTGTCTCCTGGAACATTAAGCTGCCAGTCCTATCCATCCCTGAGCCATGTTTATGTAATTGCTATGATATGCCAGTCCCATACATGCCCAGAGTTTGTCTGCCTTTACGTTTTATGTAGATTGAGAAACTCAGTTATTTGTGAATAATTTACTGCTTTGTTTTAACATACTGTACTCACCACCAGTTTTACTTTCTGTCCTACAGAATAGCTGCTCAGAGGCCTATAGACTACTTCCACCCGTGTAGTATTTCTTACCTCCACATAAATAGATTGATTTTTGGATGATGTTGAATCCTTCTTATCGTACTTACTCCATTTCCACACCACCTTTTGCTTTCTACCTGTCCATTCTAAAGTCACTATCCCTTAAAATATTTAAATTTCCAACTTAGATGTTCTTGTAACCATGTTTCTTTAATACTTATCATATCCACTGTTTGCATCGTTAATCCATTTTTTTTATTTTGAAGCATCTGTCGATTTGGTCTTCAGAAAAAACTCAAAATGACCTGTTGGTTTATTTCCCTTCTTTGCAGATCACTAAATTACAATAGCAAAACACTATACAAAAAAAAGGTACAAAATACAGACAATTAGAGTATTGTAGAACCAACAAGATGAACTATAGAATAGCATGGAAACAGGCCCTTCAGCCCAGCAAGTTCACACTGACCGTCCAAACAGAATCCCACCCAGACCCATTCCCCCTATTCTTCTGCATTACCCCTAAGGCAACTAACCTTCACATCCCTGGACACTATGGGTAATTTAGCATGGCCAATTCACCTAACCTGCACATCTTTGGATTATGGGAGGAAACCAGAGCACCCGGAGGAAACCCAAGCAGACACGGTGAATGTGCAAACATCACACTTGATTCTACAAACCATCAGTTGTCAGTTCTTAGCTACCTACATGTCATACTAGCACTGATTAATGGGCAGTATTGCACACATTTGGGTTTTCATTGACATACTTTTACAAATCAATGCAGCAAATGTGGTACAAAGACAGAGGCATACTAATCACTCGACTGCAATCCATCCATACACACAGAACTATTAAAAAAAGAAAAAAAATCAATTGAATAAAAATAACCCCAAACTAAAAAAATGATTGCATCTTTGGTTCAACTAACTAGTTGTAAACCACTCAGTTTTCCTTATGTAGATCACAAGACTGTCTAACCTCTCCAAGGTACTGGCTGACAATACCAGGGCAGCAACTATTCTCTACTTAATTTGCAGCTGTAATGAGATAAAATTCAAATTAGGTCAGGTAATATCATTACGGTGAGGTATTGTGCAAACATTTCATTCAAACATAGGAAAAGTCTCAAAATGGGAGTGAGGAGATAGAGTGCAAAATAAATTCCTATTTAGTGACCCCTGCTGGAGAATCATGTGCATGAACAGCAGGAGATAGTATTAAGAATGGGCTTGGTCTGATACTGCATTACAATCCGTTACTACCAACCTGCACTTCAAAACGGACATTTTAACTGTTACAACCCTTGCTGATTTTTCGTTTTTTAAAAAAACTTTTTCATTTGGAGCAGTGAAGTGTAAGCAGAGAGCTGAAAGGTGACCTGTGGCAGCACAGTGTTCAAAAAGGAGAGACAGAAAGAACAAACAAGCTCTTATTTGTTTTTGAGGCCAGGAATCAAGGTTAATTGCAGGTTGGTTATTGATCAAAGTACTGTAATTGAGTCTGGAATGAAAGAAGGCTTAACCAGATAGCAATTGTTTGGCCAGTTACAATGGTTGCTACCTGGGAATTAGTTCCAACACATCAGAGATAGAACTTGAAGTGGAAGAGGTCAGGGTTTTCTGAACTGGGTTTGAGGGGGGTTTGGCTTTTGATGCCACAGCATGAATGTTTGAAAGCTCCCTGCCTAACCTCTGATTATCAGCTATTGAAAGTTTAGGGAACAGAAACTAAGCATTATTCAATCTTCACAGTGAACTGAAACAAGTGACATTGATCAACATCTTCAGAAAACCAGGAGAGAATCACACGTACTTGTGAAACAATTCAATGTTGAAACTGGTTAATTACTCTGGTCTGTTTTGTTACTTTTCTTTTAAAAAAACAGAAATCACTTATCTGTGTTTTGCTGCATGTCTTTTGAGACAGGGGGTGTGGGCTGAAAACAAACTTTGAGTTTAAATCATAGACATTAGATGACTTCTTGGTTTAACTTTTTCTGCTAAATTTCTGGCATCTAGTGTTTTTGAAGTGTTGGTCTGGTTATTCAGAAAGTTTGGTTAGGAATCAATGTAGTCAACCTTTAGGGTCTTTTGAAGGTTTTAATTTTGCTGTGTTTTGAATACTGATGTCAGGAGGCTGATTTGATTCAGCTATCAGCCTCCATGTTGTAATCATGTTGAAAGAAGTTCTAAACCATTTTTTTCCCAATCATAGAAGAAAAACAACTGGTGAGCCAAAGGAAGAGCCAAAGGGGGGTACAAAAGAGCTTTTGTGGACAAGGGGGTGTAGTTGGGGTAAAAATAGTAGTTTAGGACAGGAGGCAAAAGTACTGCAGATGCTGGGAACCTGCAACAAACAGAAATATGCTGCAGATACATGGCAGATGACTACCTGACCTGCTGAGTACTTGCAGCATCTTCTGAAGAGTCCTAATAGACTTGAATAGTTTCTCTTTTGCCTTTATTTTTCTGATGTAATGAATATTACAAGTAGGAGAGCGAAAGCGAGAGCGAGAACCTACCAACAAATATAATACTGCCTCAGCACTAAAAGCTCAGCAAAGTCAACTGAAATATTGTATTCTAGTGCAGTGGTCAGATTCCACAACCTTCTGACTTTGATTCTGCGTCCCTAACTGAGCCAACCTGACATCAACAATTATAAAATGTCTCAAATTTCAGTAAACAAAGTCTTTTTTTAAATACAGTCCTGAATTCACTGTACTCAATGGACAGAAATTGTCAACAGGGCAGGGGAAAAAAAAGAATCAATGTTACGAAAACAAGAACAGGCAAAAAAAAAGTTACAAGATAGTGAAATTCAGTACAGTCATGAAAAAGACTATTTTCTCTGGAATACATTTCACTATTCCAGAACATCCCACAGTGCTTTGCAACCAAGGAAACACTTTTGATGGGGAGTCACTGGATGCACTGTAGGAAATGTGGACATTGAATTGAGCACTGAAGGTCCCGAAGGTCATTAAAAAGGTAGCAGGTAAAAATACAGTCAGAATCTGAGGTTTAATTAATAGCAACAGCAAGGAGATTCTGTTGATCTCGAGTAAGACACTAGTTCAGCCTCAGCTGGAGTACTGGGCCCAATTCTGGGCATGGCACTTCAGGAGGATGTGAAGGTGTCAGAAAGAATGTAGACAAGCTTCAGACAATCGTTCCATGGATGAGGAATTTCAGTTATGTAGATTGGACAAATTAGGACTGTGTTCCTTGAGGAAGAGAAGTGTGAAAAGAGGTCTGATATATGTATTCAAAATCACAAGCATTCCCGAGTAATTAGGAAGAATACACTTGCACAAGGATCATGACTGAGGGGATACTAAGTAAGGATCTTCATTCTGAGAGGTGGCTCAGGCACGATGAGCCAAATGGCTAACATTTGCACTCGAACAAGTGTGTGATTGAAACTGCAATGTGATAATAACCAGGCAATTTGTCTTTTGCGATGTTGTTCAAAGGACAACATGGGGATAACTTATTCCAGAGTAGGAGACCTACTAGAGCCAATTTTCCACATCTTGGGAGCCTCTTCTGGATAGTGGACATAGAAGAATTTCATCATAATTTCCAACATGTTAGCTCAGCCTTCAGCTGATAGAAGAAGAACATATTTCAGGATAAGATTCTCAAAAAAAACTTAAGACTAAGGTCAATACTTACTGGACAGCAGCAAGCTTTTATATGCTACAGACTTGGATGACCACACAGCAAGAATCTCAAAGTAACAGATGCACCACCAGCAGTGCCTTCACAAGACACTCAGTCCAGGGGCAAGAAAGGCAGTCCAAACAGTCTTCCAAGCCAACTTTCACTGCATGAAGAGGATTGGGGCATATCACTCATGTCTGACACAAAACCTCTGAAGCGACTGTTCTGTTTGGAACTTGGCCATGGCAGGAGATTCCCAATTAGACAGCAAAAACATGCTAAAGAAGATGTCCTTAAAAAAGTTTCTGAAGAGGTCAAACAGCCCCGCTGATTCATGAGAGATCCTGCCTTCTGATATTCCAAAATGGAGAGGGGTCATCCAAGGGGGAACCAAATATATTGAGAAACTTCAATGTTTAGAAGAGAAGTCTAAACATTAGCAGTTTCTTCACACCTCCAATCTCCATCAAACAGCTCACACCTTGCACGTGGCAGAGTCAGTGATTGCATATTGAATTTCTCAGCCATTTCAGCACCATAGTGAAAGCAAGTCACCCTCAATCTCGGAAGACTGCACAAGAGAGAAGAAGATGGGATAACTTTCCTGTTCTTCCTAAAAATGGGATCTTTTACATCCATCTGGAGAGTAGGTTGGGTCCCAGCTTAATTACTTGGCATATCAGTATTGCGAAGGAGGTCAACTTCGACTTTTGTCCTTAAGTCCTGCGATAGATCTTCAATCCATAAATTTTGAATCAAAGACAAAAGTGCAACCGATCTAAGTACAAGACCTCAAAGTTCAAATAACTCAGCAAAATCAGATTTTACTTGTCTGCATCTTAAATAAGCCAAACATTCTGAATTCAATTTATTCAATTTAAAGTGCCCATTTTGCTTGAATTTATTTTCAAGGTAGCTCACAAACTCAAATTTTGGAGGTTGAACTGTTTGTCCAACCTATATCCATACTAACTGAATCCAAGTGTGAACAAATGTATCAACAGAACCATGTGTAAATCCAGAAGGTGCAGTTTCAGTTGACTGCAATTTCTCACTTGCAAGTTTACCCTATTTGCCCAGATAAATGACAGCCCTTCAAGAATAATGAAACTGCACATTAAATACTTCAAAGCATTCTAGATGAAATAAAGGGCATAAATCATGGAGGAAAAACAAACCATTTCCATCTGAATTTTGAAATATGAAGAATTAGCCTGTTGGCTTCCTAGTGAATTCAAGAGAATGCCAAGATCTTCACTTTAAACAGCTTAAAATAAAAAAGTTACTGGGGCAGGACGATTTAAACTTTGCCATAATTCACACTGCAGCATAGCAAATAAAAAAAAAGGAGCAAAGTAAGCCTTTCCTATGTGCATTCAAACACACTACAGTATTCCTGCAGGATATTTATCTTCACTCACAGCATGACCACTTTACCAACTACATGTTTTTCTTACCTGGCAAACAAACTTAACATCAGGTGAATTTCTAGAAAGTGGTTTTGGAAATATGTAGAAGTTGAAGGTCTTCATTATGTGCCTGCAGAGCAAAAACAAATTAGTGAGTAAGAACTTGTGTTTTAGTACTACTTATCCATGTCAACAATTGCTCTTTTGGGAAAAGGATCAGCTGTGACATTATCTGCTGTGTAGGAAGGAAGTTGCACTCATGGGAACAAACCAGGTTTATACAACCTATTCTCGTAATTTAACACTCAAAATGTTAATATTATTCTACCAAAGGTCTATTGCACCCCTCAAAAAGTCATCATCTCTTTCCTGACGTGTGATGACTAATTGGAGCACAGCCTCCTAACTAGTGTATTTAAAACATTTTTGGGGAAAAATAAATTTAAGTCCTCACTTACATTTTGTAATTATGGGCTACCACAGCATAATGCTTATGTTGCTGGACTTCTAACCCAGACTTCAAATCCAACCATTAAAACATGTATCATTAAATAAATCTGCGATTAAAAAAATCCATCACTATTGGTGACCAAAAAAACTTCAGATTGTTGTGAAAACTAATCTGAATTACCAAGAGTTTTAGGGAAGAATATCTACCAACTTTATTTGATTGGGTCTAAATGCTTGGAGTCACATTTCTCTTAGCATCACTGGGTTGCTGACCATGGTTGCTTAACTACACAATTAATGCTGTATGCATTAACTTTGGATGTGTCAGGTGGCAAGACACACTAATAGAGTTATCTGTTGCTCCCATCATTATAAAAACAACTAAACATGGGTTTGATACTTGGATACTCAGTTACCATTGGGTTGTTAGCTGGAGGACATGTAGTACCGATAGATCTGTACTTCGGCATAGGTCCTCAAACACAGGAAGAGTGTTACATAATTGACAGGAACTCAGTGTTGGCTAAACTTAAAAGACAATTATGAAAGTAAACCCACTTGTTCTCTGCAGCATCATATTTAAACGTGCAAAGTCCAAACTGAAAAAGCAGGAAGTCCATGGAATGCTGTAAGAAAAGTAACATTTTATTATTTTGAATCTAGAATGTCACTGATTGTTAACAATTAATCATAATTTTTAGTTAGTTAGTTATTATCCCCACAAACACATTTCCCTATATATAAAAATAGCTAGGAAGTCTTCATCCAAGTTCAATGAATTCAGGATTCATATTTGAATGCTCTTAATTATGATACTAACTGAGATCACATTACCAATTTTATCCAGACAACTGGGAAATGGAAATATTACACTGATGTACTGGGATAGATAGTTTGAAATTGGCCATTGTGCTAAAATTGCAACAGTGTGAACGGACTTCACTTTACAATGGGACATGCTAGAGTCAACTTGACATGCGACGATACCAGGTGACAGAAGTGAAAAACAGGTGTACGGTTTCAGACAATGACAACCCTCAATTCCAGCACAAAAGGAAACAAATATTCTTATTGCCCACGTAGAATAAATTTGAATAAAAATCAAATCTCTGCAATAAACAGCAAGAGATGCTGCTGCCTCAGCGGGTGGTTAAGGTGAATTGCCTTACATCCTTGAACCAGTACCTGGACGAGCACTTGAAACATCCTAACATTCGAGACCATGGGCTAATTTCAGGGGATTCTGAGTTTAGATTACTTAGTGTGGAAACAGGCCCTTCAGCCCAACAAGTCTACACCAACTTGCCGAAGCGCAACCCACCCAGATCCATTCCCCTACATTTATCCCTTCACCTAACACTACAGGCAATTTAGCATGGCCAATTCACCTAACCTGCACATTTTTGGACTGTGGGAGGAAACCGGAGGAAACCCTCACAGACATGGGGAGAATGTGCAAACTCCACAGTCAGTCGCCTGAGGCGGGATTTGAACCTGGGTCTCTGGCGCTGTGAGGCAGCAGTGCTAACCACTGTGCCACCCGCTAAGTGCTGGTAAACATCATTAGATTGAATGTTAAGTATTTCTCATACTTGATAGGTCAAAGAGCCTGACCTCTGCATTTTAGAATCATTAGAAGGTAAGTTAAAACTGCTGGGTTAAGATAAATCAAAAAACATCCTTTTACATTTTCAGAATTATACAAAATATTTTACTTCCTGTGTGAAATAATGCCATAATTCTGGCCTGTGAAGATCATATCAGGACACAAGACTGCATGTAAATTTTGCAGCATCTTAACATCTGTCATTGAAAGATAGCCATTGTCTCTCACCCACCTCGCAAATAACTAATTATTGTCCATTTTTCATTTGAGAAACTTGGATTGTTAAAAAGTTATTTGGGATCTGCTCATAGGGCCAGTCTCAGGAGACAAAAGGAAAACTTTCAGGTTTGCATGTGTACAAGTTATGGAAAACTTTTCTACTCTCACTTACATTTTAATGCTTGCCCAGTCTGAGTTATTCTACATATGCCAAAGTATAAATGCAGTTAAGTCAGCATTCTTGAAAATCAAATGTACAATGACAACATCAGTCAGTCCACTTGCTACTTTGTGCAAAGTATCAAGATATTTGGAGAGAGCATCATAAACACATGAAATTTCAGGCTATTGGCAGGTATCTTTATGCACAGAACAAAACGTAATTTTTCCCTTATTTGTGTAGCACACAAGTTAATACACATACCATAGTACGATTTCATCAGGGATACAATCATTTCATCACCGTGAAACATGTATCACAGCAATTCAGTAGAACATGAACATAGTTTTTATCCCAACAAAGTCACTGAACCTACACATAATACTCTTCATCAACATTCTTTCCCACAACTTCTGGAAACAACTACCACTCCTACAACTCCTATCAACATAATGCAAAAAACATGCCTACTTTAGGGAAACACCATAATAAATTTGGAAAGCTCCATAACATCCATCAATGCACTCTTTAAAAGAAGAGCTTGTCATCACTTCATCCTGTTCTCTTCCACCCAAGCCCATACTTCACCATGCACAATTTCAGAAGCTGCACTATGAACTAATCAATCAGTTTGCTCTACTTCACAACCTGCAAACTTGGACATCTTCTGGTTAGAATTTAATTTAAAAAAAAAATCACACGAAGCCTAGTTTACCTTCTTCAGCTTGTGATACCTTTCTTCTGGCGTGTCCAAGCCATTTGTCAGCGTGGTCACTGAAGGTCCATCACTTATTCCTAAAATGAAACAATAAGAGTGTGGTCCAATTTTAGGTAACAAAAACAACAACCACCACCATAATCACAAAATGTTAAAACCTCACATCTCTTTCATTTCAGGTTGAAGTTCATAACAGCAACATGTAACACTGAACGACACAAGTTTACCTGTAATAATGATGTGTCAAAAAAAAAGTCTCCAATGTCCCAGCTGTGTCTTTGAAGCTGGATTCAACACAGAGGGAGGCAGCATCTCTGCAACATGCAGATCACTACTTCTCATTGCTAATTGTAAGAAGGGCAAATTGCAAGAATATGGGGTTGAAAAACCTGTACAACTGACTAACACCTCAATTGGAGGAATACCAAACAGCCAAACAGTAACAACTGATAATATTACTGCAATCAAAATTATTCTTCTCACTCATCTCTGACAGATTAATCCCAAACACTGGTCAGAATGCTTTGGACCTTAAATTCACAATGGTCCAAGTGAACGGTTCACATATGCTCCCTATAAACTGCAATATTCCACTCCACCAGAGGTAGCTCATAAGAGCACATAATGAGATCAAACATTGGACACCTGAATTAAACTTCAACCAGCTGAAAAACAGGTTTCTCTCTCACAATTCAGCTTCAGTTTTCAATTTTGCATGGCTAAACAAAGCAATGGTAACACCTCCATTGAAACATGCACACTATAACCTCAGGAATAACTCAAGTTATCCTAGGGCTTATAGACAAGAGTACCTATGAATCTGATGCTGCTGCTTTATTCCTCACACGATCTACTTGGATTCCACGCTCCTTACTGAAATTACTAAAGTAACTAACTATATAATTCAAAGGAAACCCAACGGTTCTCATAGTGACAATGTCTATACCTTCAACACAATCCCAGTTACAAAACCTCTCTCAGCGGTTTCTACAAACTTCCTCCAATATTAGTGCACATGAGTTAAAAATAAAGATCCATTATGCCAATGGACCAGTGACTTTGGCCAGATACTCACCTTTGCTTAACAGTTCTTGAGCTTCAATTTAAAACCCGCAGTTACTCAACAACAAAAACATTTGCTGTCTGTAATTAGAGACCATTTAACCTAATAAATATATGAATGTAGGGAGAATACTGTCTCATTCAGTCCATACAAGTTACCAGGGCATTGAAATTATGCACAAGGAAACTATTAAATTTAAAATTTCTTCTCAGAACAAAAGAAAAAAAAGGTTTTACATGTTACTATTGGGCATCCAATCTTTACCTGAAAATTCTCCATCGATTGCCAGAAAATCAGCTTCTTCAATAGCTTCATATATTAGATTTAGGCGCTCCTTAAAATCTGTTGAGAAAACACAATTAATTTGTATTTGTAATACAAGTGTAGACCACTCAGTCCAATAGGGTCATTCCAAAGTTTGAGATGTATCAATCTTATCCTTTTCTCATCTTCACCTCACTCCATAAAATTTATAATTGTTTCTTTCAGACCTCATTTAAAGGCATCCGTGCTAATTACCTCTGCTAATCCATGTGGTCATGAGTTCTTCATACAAACCACATTTTAGATTAAAGATGATCCTGTAGAACTTAACATCTTTATCAGTGATTATCATATCTAGTTGTGGTCTCTATTTTATAACTAGGAACACAAGTACAGGAGTAGGCTATTCCATCTTTTGCATCAGCTCCACCAATTTAGATCATGACAAATAATCTATGCAACGCATCCTCCATGCTATATTCCCATCCTCTCAATGCTTTTATGCCATTCGTAGCTAGCTAATGAACAATCCACATCTTCAATTGACATAAAAAAGCTTCCATAGCCTTTGTAGAGAATTACAAAGATTCACTATCCTCTGGGTGAATAAATTCTTCAATCTTGAATGGCTTGCCTTTTATTCTGACACACTGTCCCTCGGTTCTAGTCTGCACAGGGAGGGGAAAATCTCCTTTCTTCATCTATGCTATCCATTTATCGTGTTTTACAATTTACACCAATGATTTGGATTTGGGGACCAATTGCAATATTTCCCAGTTTGCAAATGTTACAAAACTTGGTCAGAATGTAAGTTGTGACAAGGATACAAGGAGATTTCTGGGGTATTTAGTTAGGCTGAGTAAACGTGCAAGGGCATGTCAGATGGAATACAACGTGGATAAGTGAGAGGTTATCCACTTCGTTGTAGGAATGGAGGTGTACAGTATTTCTTGAACGGCGAGAGACTTTTTCAACAAGTCACTAAAAGCTGGTGCAGCAAGTGATTCGGAAGGTGCATCTGCATTTCTCTACAAGAGAATTTACATAGAGGAGCAAAGTAGTTTTGCTTCAATTGTACAGAACAGTTTAGATCAAACTGGAGTACTGTATGTAGGACAGCCAAGGCTGGGGAAATCTGCTGTCATTTTATTCCTACAACTCCACAGCAAACAAATATTTTCAGTTATTAAGATGACACATTATATACCTTACGTATATCAGGTTAAGCAAAAAGATTAATAAACCAGGTTTCTTGAGAAAAACCACTCATGGATTTGTCAAAACTAAACTTTTGGAACAAAGATGTGCATGTTAACCTAATGTTGCTGTCAGTAACATAAAAGTATAAATGCTTATCCCTCTAAATATCACCAGAATACACACGTTTCAGGAAAAGAGAAAATAATTATCTACAGAGATTTTCTTCTCCTCTAAAAAAGCCAGAGACACTTTAGCTCCGAGGAAGGGTCACCAGATCCGAAATGTTAACTTAACTTTGATTTCTCTTTACAGATGCTACATGACCTGCTGAGGTTTTTATGCAACTTCTGTTTTTGTTTGATTTATAGCATTTGCAGTTGTTGTGGTTCTTATTTAAAGACACTTTGGTCAATGAGTTATTCTTGAAGGTAAAGAAAAGCAGCATAGGATGTTCCCGATTCTGTTGACAATGTGTACCATTGCTTCAGAGCAAGTCACTAATTACGCATAGTGGTCTCCGAAGTCTTACTCAGGAAATACCAATCTTGAGAAGCTCTTTCAAAAGAAAAAAAAAAGACTTCACACGAACTGATCTAGAAGGCTTTCTTTACAGAAATGGAAGCGATTAGCAGCATTGGTTGTTAACTAGCTTTCAGTTAACTCCACTGAATAAAACAAGCATACCCTCAAGCTAGCACTGTTCAAACAGCACTAGCAGGGTCGGGTGCAAACTACCAGTCATGCCATTTCTTTGCACGTAAGAATACTTGAGAAAATCTCCATCCAATGACCATAGTAAACTTTCAATGACCTCTTTTAAAGAAACCAGTCCAGAAATTTCGAACAGCTGCAAGTAAATTTCTCAATCGACAATCCTTCAAAACAAGTCCCTCAAGTAATATTAAACACCCAGTACTTTTGTTACATGAGATAATAAATCGATTTATTCCTTCCATCAGCATTCTGCCTGTTAAGCAATCTTCAATCCAGCCTAGTGTATTAGCCCTAATTCCATGCACTTTTACTTTGTTGACTCACCTTCCAGGTGGTAGGTTTTCAAGCACCTTCCAAAAAAAAACCATCAACTGGTTGCCTATTCCCTCTTCAAGGAGGCACAGAATCCCTACAGCGTAGGAGGCAGCCATTAGGGAGAGTTTAGAGGGATAATGGGCCAGGTGCTGCCAGGTGGGACTAAATTGGGTTGGGATATCTAGCCGGCATGGAGGAGTTGGACCTGTTTCTGTGCTGTATATCTCTGACTCGATGACATCCTTTATTAAAGATTCTCGCATTTTCCAAGACCAGTAGTGTCAGGCTGACAGCTCTGTAGTTCCTCGTTTTCGCTTGCCTTCCTTTCTTAAATAGCGGAATTACATTTTCAGCCTTTTAATTTGTAGGCACGATTGTAGAGTGGGATTTAGAAAGTCAATTGCCAATGCATCCTTGAATTAACAAGCAGTGTTCAAAACTCAGTGAAGGTCATGGGGCCACAGTGATTTGTCAACTTCCTATCCCATTAAAAAAAAAGTAGTTTTGGATAAATTAAAGTTATACACTCTCATTAAAACCTTGGATTGGAATCGTTTCAGGGGGTCTGTCTTCATGGATATACATCTGTTTTTGCTAGCCTTTTCCTTTTAAACAATCATATTTGAAAATTTTACTATTCATATTCATCTTTTTTTAATCCTCCTTTGCTGAATTCTAAAATTATCACAATCCTCAGCTTACAACTGTTTTTGCCGACTTTGTGAACCTTTCCTCTGAAGTAATACTAAATTTTTTTTACTCCTTTTTAAACATGGAAGTTCTTTTCCTGTTAAGTATTTCTGCCTTATCGGAATTATGTATTCTTTGAAAACCAAAGTCTTAATTCTTCCAATACTGGACAAAACGCTATCCTCTGTCAAATCTCAATGTATTCTTTTCCTCCATACACTACAATCACCTTCTACCTCATACCTTCATAATCACCCTTGAATTGGAGGTACTAATTTCAAATTTAAGTATATCTTTTTTACGAACTGGATAAATGGAAAATTCTATCATATAACAGTTAATATTCCATAAAAGCTCAATTGCAAGATTATTTAGTGGTTTTCATTGCATAATACTACACTTTAAATAGCGTATGCCCTGTTGGTTTCTCAAAGTTTATGTCAGAAAACACAATCCAGAAATCTTTCCTCCAAAGTACTGGTGCACATTTAACTCAACCAGACTAGATACTGATTGGTTGAAACTTTATTGCTGGAACAGCACAGCAGGTCAGGCAGCATCCACTTCTCATTCTAGGTGTCTCTAATTTCCCGACTTGTAGTGTGTACACCATTACCATTCATGATTAGTGGCCTATAAAACACATCAATATTTGCTGCCCCGTTCTGTTTTTCCAATTCCACACAAAGATTCTACTTTGATCTTCCAACTGGAGAGTCTCTCTCACTAATACGCTCTGATCACATCTTCTACCCCACCTCCTTTCCCTTTTTGCTTTTGTTTCTTAAGTCTTGAATATCCTTTAATATTCTGTTCCCAAGATTACCCTGCAGCCATGCCTCCATACTTCCAATCCAATCATATTCTTTTACTTCGCCTGGCACCTTCAATTCATCTATCATGGTGTGAATGCTACATGCATTTAGGTATGTTCTTAAATTTAAAAGAAATATTATTCTATCATTTGACCTTGGTATTTGAGGGCTTAAGCATTTCTGCTGCTTTCCACTTTCATTTACAGCTTTTCTGCTCCCAATAACTATTTTGTGTGTTATTTTCTCGACAATCGCTATTCTAGGCCTTTGCTGATTTCAAGTCATTATTTGGTCACCCCTCAGTCTTGGCTTTCCTAAATGGCATGAATTATCCATTTAACAATTATCACAGGATAGCACAGCACAAGAGACCATTTTGCTCAACAAGCTCTTTCAAAATGAAATCATGCTGATCTCTGCCTTTTCTTTTCATCCATAATAGAGAAAGAATAAGTATTCATCTAATTCCATTTTGAAAACCTTTGTATCTGAATGCAATGACATACGTGTGTCATACTGTGACACCCTAAAAAGTGGTTTTCAATTTTACTGAGCGAATTGATAAATGGCCCAACTTCACACATTTCAAAAGTGAGCAAGAGAACTTACTTGGCAATACCATTATTACCCCAATGTTCACTGGCCTACATTGGATTTCAGTCAAGCAATATGGTAATTTTAAAAGATTCTTATCCATGTCTTCAACTCTTGCCATAGACTTGCCTCTGCTTCTACCTCTAACCTCCCCATAACTCTCATATCTGTACTCCTCTAAATCTAGCCTCTTATGATCAGCCATGACTAACTATTCCAACAATGGTTGTGCCATCAGTTATCTAGATTTCAAGCTCTGGAATTTTTACCTATAATCTATGAAAATTCCTAAAACATTCCTCTTGGACCAAGCCTTTAGTCATCTGATAAACTATTCTCCTGAGTCATGCAGTGAGAAATTGTAAGAACAAAATAAATAAAACAGGAGTAAGCTTTTCAGTCCTCCAAGCAATCTCTTCAATGAAATCATGGCTGATCTTCTACCTCAACACCATTTTCTTGCATTGCACCCATAATGATGGATTGTTTTTGGTTTTCAAAATCAAGTAGTCTCAATCTTAACATCCATCAGATGGGCCAATGAGTGGCAGATAGAATTTAATTTAGATAAATGTGAGGTGCTGCATCTTGGTAAGGCAAATCAGGGCTGGATTTATACACTTAAATGGTAAGGTGCTGGGCAGTGTTGCTGAACAAAGACACCTTGGAGCACAGGTTCATAGTTCCTTGAAAGTGGAGTCGCACATGGACAGGATAGTGAAGATGGCATTTGGTATGCTTGCCTTTACTGGTCAGAGTATTGAGCATACGAGTTGGAAGGTCATGTTGTGGCTGTACAGGTGATTAGTTAGGCCACTATTGGAATACACAGCGTCCAATTCTGGTCCCGCTGTTATAGGGAAGATGTTGTTAAACTTGATAGAGTTCAGAAACTTTTTCTGTACAAGAACGTCACTGGTGTTGGAGGGCTATTTTCCCTGGAGCATCAGGGGCTGAGGAATGACCTTATAGTGGTTTATAAAATCATGATATGGCATACATATAGTGAATAGCTAATGTCTTTTTCCCAGGGTAGAAACTAGGTTTCCCAATTTGTACAATAAGAATTTAAGCCAAACAAATGAGCATTTAGATCGATTGCCAGCTCCACCAGTTAGAAAGATCCTTAATTTTCAAAATGTACTACATCCTAGCAATGGCTCACGAGCATCTTGTCAACTTACTATACAAACAGAAACTCAAATATTAGAGCAATTATTTCAAGACAAGCAGGAATTTGACCTTCATTTTATTGAAGTGTCAAGAAAACATAATATTCAGACCAAATACCAGATCAATGCTCAGCTACTCATTTCTACCATAACATTCGTGGAGGAAAGAAGTAGACTCGGTTTTCAGCTGCAGAGCAAAGTGTAACATGCTCACCTGAATCAGAGAGAGATTATTGGTTTGTCCTAGTTAACACTAAGTCTAGTTCTGAAGAAAGATCACTGGATTTGAAAATGTTAACTGATTTCGCTCCACAGATGCTGCCATTTTACAGCTGTTTTTTTGGTTTCAGATTTCCAGCATCCATGGTTCTGCCAGTCTTTTGCTAACTGGAGAGGTTGTCAGCCTTCTTAGATGAATGAGAAAGATCTCATTGCATTATTTCAAAGAGCAGGGTAGTCCACCCAGTACCCTCACCAACATGAATCCCTCAACAATAATATGGTAGACTTTCAGGCCACTGTCTCCTTACAGTTTGTAGAATGTCAGTATGCAAATTGGCTGCCACCTTTTCTATATTACGATAGTGACTATATTTCAAAATTAGTTAAGTTACTTGAAAGCACTTCAAGACATCATGAGTGGTATTATGCCAATGCATTTTTAAAATGCTACAATCCATTCATTATTTTGCATTGTTCAAATCAAACACATTATCCAATCTATATGTGAAAATAAGAGAGCAAGTGGACAGATTGATAATTAAGCTTTTCATAGTAAATGATCAAAGGAAAGGTTTGCAGCAGTGGAATAAAAGCCTGAAAAGTTCTTACAGCAGCATCTTTGATTCAGATTTGGTATTTGCAGAAAACAATAACTTGGGAACCAGTATTTGCAGGTGACATTATACATCTTACTTGCAAATAAAAAAAAAATCAGCTTTACACAAAGTGTAAGTCAGAGGAATTTCACATAACCTGAACATTAAAACGAAGATTACACACCAAGAAATACTCTGGGCTACAAAGCACTTAGAGATGCCTTGAGACTGTGAAAAAAGGTTATATAACAGCATGTCTTTCTTTTACGGTAGGTGCAGTGAAGCTTTAAGCCTGGTTCAGCAACTGCCCTTTGTACAGTCAAATGTAAAAAAAAGGGTGGAAACATCAAGCAGAGTCTTTACAGTAGCTGCTCAGTTGGTGGCTAAAGAGCATTGAGGCACAAGAAATGCGGGTAGCTTGCACTTCCCAAACGTTGACTCCACCGGGGAGAGCAGCCAGCTCACATATGCAGGGACAGACGTGGGTAAGTTATCACTTTCCCCATTGCACCAAACTCCGTCAACAAGTCCTTAAAGCCCACCTCATCCTCCCACGCACACAGGGTTGTGGATTCACCCGAACACTCCGGCCTGACACCCAGAATGAAGCTTTACCTCCAAAATGGCCCTAACCGCTTGGGCTTCATCACGTCCGCACTCTCCACACTCCCTGTTAACCCGATATCCCAAAACCCAAGGGCTCACCCCTCTCGGACTTACTCTGCCTGGTGATCTCCATGGCTGCTCAGACAAACCTCACACACACGACACACAGGAACAACACGACCACCATCAACCTTTGACCTTTAACCTCGACAACGCATTCACATCCGGTGAACATGTCAAACACGTGGTTAAGGGTCACTCAGGGTAGAATCCGTCTCCTCAGAACACTATAAGTTCAGGATGAATATGCATCTGTATTTTTCTTTAAAATTATCTTATGCTATCATTATATCTAAATACAATATGATTTAATTTTATAAGTTTTGTGGTTTAGGTCATCCTTAGTTATGGCTTTCCAAAAAGGGGTACTTTTACTGTTTGAGGAGAAAGTGAGGTCTGCAGATGCTGGAGATCAGAGCTGAAAATGTGTTGCTGGAAAAGCGCAGCAGGTCAGGCAGCATCCAGGAACAGGAGAATCGACGTTTTGGGCATAAGCCCTTCTTCAGGAATGAGGCCTCATTCCTGAAGAAGGGCTTATGCCCAAAACGTCGATTCTCCTGTTCCTGGATGCTGCCTGACCTGCTGCGCTTTTCCAGCAACACATTTTCAGCTACTTTTACTGTTTGTCAATTGACGTTGAGGCAGTGTATTGTATTCTTATGTTTCTTCTAAAGAATAGAACAACCATGCAAATATCCTGCTCATGTGACCTTATCCCCACTAAACGGCTCCTCGCCTTCTCCTAGCTGACACCCTTGCTAACTTATTGCAAATAATCCCTCTCTCTCGTCAAGTACTATTCTCCAACACTTTCAAATCTGATGTTGTCACTATATATGCTCAAAATGTTCACTCTTGATACATTTGTCCTGGCAAATTACAACTCTGTAAGTTAGAATCTTACACCTGCATTTCTGATGATACTGCCTATGTAAATGCTTCACAATGTAAGGGCCCCACTCTCTTAAAACGGCAGTGCCCCTGTATGCTGAAAATTATCAATCAGATAAGATTGTCTTAGGCCTAAGAGATCCTGCTCAGATCTTATCCCAGCTCAGACAGCAGAAACTCATATGTGCTCAAGCTCTGTTGTCAATCATCAGCTGGAGAGTTATTAATTGGATAATGGACAAGGCTTTGAATTATGCTGAGAAATAGTCAAGGCTTAATTAGAACAATCTAAAGGAAATTAAAAAAAGAAACATTCGTATAAGGGCCAGCAGAATCTTACAGGCATACTTTGAAGGACATTGGTAGAGAATGCATTGTAAATATTGCAGAAGACTAAACAAAAGAAAAGGAAGCATGTCCGAATAGGAAAAGTAGTGCTCTAACTGAAAGAAGCTGAATCACTTTGCACACAAGTGTCTAACTGGAAAGAAGCAAAACAAATCAGTAAAGATGGCTGCTAAAGAAATGACATGATGCTTCTGATAACAGGTTTGCATTGTAAGATCTAAAGATTTGTGACTGTTAGAATGATGACTACAGAGGGAGTGCAAGTTTCAAATAGGTACTGGTGCCATGCACAATATGGTTTGCAGGTCCAAGTGAAGTTGCTCAAGATGGCGATCTGAAAATGAAGTGATTGTGGGTATGATGGAATGATATTCACCCCAAGAGGACAAATGAAACTGAGAAAAGAAAGAACTGTGGTTCCAAATCATAGAATAGGATCCCTATAATATGGAAACAGGTCATTCGGCCCAACAGGTCCACACTGACTCTCCAAAGAGCATCCTAGCCAGACTCAGCCCCCTACATTATCCCGATAACCCTGCATTCCCCATGGCTAATCCACTTCACCTACAGTCTTGGACACTATGGGCAATTTAGCACAGCCAATGCATCTAACCTGCACATCTTTGGAGAATGGGAGGAAACCGGAGCACCCAGAGGAAACCCACTCAGACGTGGGAAAAATGTGCACACTCTCCACAGACAGTTGCCTGAGGCTGGAATTGAACCAAGGTTACTGGCCCTGTGATGCAGCAGTGCTAACTGCTGAGCCACTGTGCCGTAGTAGAGATTAAGAAAAAATCCTCTCACCACAGCTGAAAGAAGTTTGGAGTGATTGCCTGACGTGTGTTTATAAAGATATTGAATTTGAAAGACAAGCATCTTGCTCAAACAAATATGTGACAACATGCGGTGATGAAACGATGGCCTGAGCCCATCAAGTTAAAAATAACACAACACTAGGTTATAGTCCAACAGGTTTATTTGGAAGTACAAGCTTTCAGAGCGCTCCTCCTTCATCAGGACCATATCTGTTTCTTTAAGAGAGTGTATAGCAGTGAAGGAATATTCCAAATTGTCATCATCTGCAAATGAAATGAAAGTAATTAACTCAAAGGAGATGGGAAAAGAGATGATGAAGCACATCAATGCAAACCATCAACCAGCTGATGTCTACTCTGAAAAGGCAAGAGACGTGCTTCACTGACAGTGGGATTCTACAAGCAATGAGATTAACAACCACATCAACCATGGTAGTGCATTGAAAGAAATACTACACTAAGCAAGCTAAAGTGCCACTCATGTCAAAAGATCATGGATGAAGATTAGAGGAGCCCACATTAATTTTGCAGGAGATGATTGTCTCATCACCTATATGGCTACACCATCATGACTATTTACCTGTGTATTATGAATTAGACCAGCTGACATCAACCTTTACCAGTGACATTGTGGAATTCTGGAAGTAAATTTCAGTTGTTAACAATATTTCAGACATTTAAATGAGTGACCACAGTTAACAATGTGAAGAATTCAGGAGCTTCATAAACAATTGACACCACATCTCACATATACCCAGTCAAATGGAAAGGCTCAGGTGGCAATGAAGCTTTCCAAAAGTTTGAGCTATTCTGATACAAGTGTGTGCAAGACAATCCTGGAATTGAGAAACACATTTACTGAAGGCATGGAAAGTTGTCCAGTCCAATAACTAATGTCACATTGCACGCAAACTATTCTTCTAATAAGTAAAAAAAGCAGAGACTAGAAGTAGTAACAGCAGTGAGTGTCAAATTGAGGTAGAATGACAAAAAGCCGCATTTCATTTTGATAACGCTGTCAGATCAATACCAGAGCCAATCAGTATGCAAAAATTCAAAAATCTCAACAAAAGTCAGCCCAAGTAGTACTCACCACAAAAATAAAATTACCCGATGAAGGAACATCACCCCAGGAATGGCCATATATCAGTTGAACAGCCAATATGAGCCTGCATATGTATCATTCAAAGAGCTGCATACTTTAAATTTATCTATATTGATCATCATGGAAACTTCTAATTCACATAACTAATTGTATCACCATTTGATTTGTCTTTAATGTCTTTGATTTTAAATAATGTGTAACTTCTCTCCTTCCCTTTCCCTTCTTCCTTGGATGTGTGTGTGTGTGTGTGTGTGTACAAGTATGTGTGTGTACGTGAATGTTTGTCACAAAGCATTCCCATCAATGTTTTTAATGCAGTAACAAATCCCACTTTGTTTAACTCTAAAGATTTTGCTGTGGGTCAATTTTAATTGGACTTCACAACAAGGTTTGAGGAAACATGAGGAAACTATGTGGAGTTTGCACATTCTCCCCGTGTCTGCGTGGGTTTCCTCCGGGTGCTTCGGTTTCCTCCCACAGTCCAAAAATGTGCAGGTTAGGTGAATTGGCCATGCTAAATTGCCCGTAGTGTTAGGCTAAGGGGTAAATGTAGGGGAATGGGTCAGGGTGGGTTGCATTTCGGCAGGTCGGTGTGGACTTGTTGGGCCGAAGAGCCTGTTTCCACACTGTAAGTAATGTAATGTAATCTAATCATGTCACTGTCTTTTGTTACAAAGGTAAAATAAGTATGGACTTTTTAAAAAAAAGTTAGGTAGGACAGGAGTACAGTAAGAATAATTTGATTCATTTTGCCTTCTTGTCAGTGACAGCATGGATTTTGTTTTATTATAAGGAAGGTGTTTAGAAAAATGCATTTTAAAATACATTATATATTATGACTTGCCACAGTCAGTCGACCTAAATTATAAGTTTTACAGTTTAGAATGAGAGGGCATTAAAAGCCTCCATATTAAAAGCTTTTCAATACTGACTTAATATATTTTTAAGTGACAAGGGTGTAGCAGATTATGAGAGGACAGGCAGGAAAGTGTGGTTAAGACTGTCAAATTAGCCACAATCTAATTGAATAGTAGAGCAAGCTCTTTGGGCTTAAGGAATAATTTCTGCTCCTATTTCTTATGATTCTTATATTTTTGTGAAATAAATGCTGTGTATGATTCCAGAAATCATAAGCTGATGTTACATTTTTTGCCACATATTTGCAACACCCAGTAGTGGGAAAAATTAATGCCTGATTGGTTCTGGTAAACTTCAGTTTTGCTCTGTAACTAACCTGATTGACAGCTCCTAGACTCATCTTGCAATTAATGAGTAAAGAAATGGACCCCAATAAAAAGAAACATGGTGTCTCTGATGAAACGCTAACATGTGAATTAATTTATCGACTGTTAATTTAAAATCCTGCTGACGTCATTCACATATATTACTGTTTATGGTATATTGCTCATTAGGCAGCACTTTTGACCCTCAGTCAAAAGATAAAGGGTTCATTTGTTACTTCAGGTAATTTAATTTTATTTATTCACTCATGCAACCTCAGCATCACTGGCTGGGCCAGCATTTATTGCTCGTCCCTCGTTGGTCTTGAAAAGGCGATTGTCTTCTTGAACTGCTGCAGTCCATGTGATGTAGGTAGACCTGCAATGTGTTTAGGGTGGAAATTCCAGGATTTTGACCCAGCGACAATGAATGAATGTTATATATTTCCAAGTCAGAATGGTGAGATAGCTTGAGGGGAACTTGCAGATGATGGAATTCACAAGTACCTGCTGCTCTTGTCCTAGGTGGAATTGGTCATGGATTTGGAATGTACTGTCTAAGAATCTTTGACAACTTTTTACAGTGCATCTTGTAGACAGTACACACTGCTGCTACTGGTGTCAGTGAAGGAAGGAGTGGATGTTTGTGGTTGTGGTGCCAATCAAGCGGGCTGATTTGTCCTAGATGGTGCTATTGCTACAGCCAGGCGGAGGTGAGTACTGTAGATATTGGAGATTAGAGTCAAGATTAGACTGGTGCTTGAAAAGCACAGACAGCATCTGAGGAGCAGGAAAATCAACGTTTCTGGCAAAAGTCCTTCATCCTCATTCCTGATTAAGGGCTTTTGCCTGAAATGTCGATTTTCCTGCACTATTGGTGCAGCCCTCATCTGGGTAAGTGGGGAGTATTCCATTACACTGCTGACTTGTGCCTTGTTGATGGTGAGCAGGTTTTGGGTGCTCCCGAGGTGAGTTACTCGTTGCAGTATTCCTAGCCTTTGACCAGCTCTTGTTGCCACTGTGTTTATATGATGAGTAAAGTTGAGTTTCTGGTCAATGGTACATTTCCAGGATGTTGATAGTGGGCGATTCAAAAATAATGACACCATTGAATGTCGAGGGATGATGGTTAGATTGTCTCTTTTTGGAGATGATGATTGCTGGCATTTGTGTGGCATGAATGTTATTTGCCACTTGTCAACTTAAGCCTGATTATTATCTAAACTTTGTTGCATTTAAACATTGACTGCTTCAGTATCCAAACAGTCATGAATGGTGCTGAATAATATGCAATCATTGGTGAACCTCCTCACTTCTGGCTTTATGTGAAGGGAGGGTCATTGATGGGGCTGCTGAAGATGGTTGGACCTCGGACACCATCCTGAGGAGCTGGTGCAGAGATATCCTGGAGCTGAGATGAGTGATCTCCAACAACAAAAAACTACATTCCTGTGTGTCAGGTATGACTCCAACCAGTAGAGAGTTTCCACCACTTCCCATTAATTCCAGTTTTGCTTGGGATCTTTGATGCTACACTTGATCAAATGTGGCCCTGATGTCATGGGCTATCACTCCCTCCTCACCTCTGGAATTCAGCTCTTTTGTCCGTGTTTGAACCAAGGCTGTAGTGAGGTCAGGAACTGAGTGGTCGTGGTGGAACTCAAACTAAGCACCACTGAGCAGGTTATTGCTGAGCAGGTGCTGGTTGATAGCATTGTTGATGACACCTTCCATCGCATTACTGATGATTGGGAGTAGATTGATGATGTGATAATTAACCAGGTTGGATTTGTCCTTCTGTTGTGTACAGACATATCTGGGCTATTTTTCACATTGTCGGATAGATGCCAGTGCTGTAGCTGCATTGAAACACTTGGCTAGGGGAGTAGCAAAGTTCTGGAGTGCAGGTCTTCAGTACTGTTGCTGGAATGTTGTTGGGGCCCGTAGTCTTTTCAGTGTCCAGTACCTCCAACCGTTTCTTGATACTACGTGGAATGAATTGAATTGGCTGAAAACTGTTATCTGTAATGCTGGAGGAGGCCAAGATTGATCATCAATTCAGCACTTCTGGCTGAAAATTCCAGCAAGTACTTATTGGAAGTGCCTTTTTTGAACAAGATCTCATGGTACAATCTCAAAAAAGAACGTGGGAATAAGAGAGCCATATTCCTTGTATATTACCCAATGATTATCCCTCGAGCAACAGCAAGATTTTCAGATTATCAGCTTGTTGCTGTTTGTAAGGTATTACTGTGCTATAATTAATTTCTGTTGTTCCTTCTTTATAATGGTTACTATATGACATTGTAACAATCATAACTGTTCAAAAGTATTCCACTGACTATAAAGGGTTTTGTCGATGGAAAATATCACATAAAGATCATAGCAAAATACTGCAGCTGCACAAATCCGAAATACAGCCAGAATATACTGGAAGTACTCAGTAGATCTGGCAGCATCTGTGGAGGGAGAAGTAACGTTTCAGGTCACGGCCTTTTTTCAAAACTGGGATGATTTGTAGATATATATAGGTTTCATAGAAGTAAATGGGGAAAAATAGAAATCAGCAAAATGTTAACATCTGTAACACAGATGGAAGATAGGAGACACTAAGTGGCAACGGTGGAGTATTTCTAACACTTCTTCGTCATGAAAAGTCATGACCTGAAATAGTAACTCTGTTTTACTCTCTATAGGTGCTGCTGGAGCTGCTGACTATTTCCAGCATTTCTGTTTCCAGCCGAGGTGGCAACAATTTGAAGAGTCACTGGAAATTCGAAATTCTGCTTTTCCTCTGCACATACTGCCAAACCGGCTGAGTTTTTCCTTCAATTTCTGTTTTTCTTTCAGATTTTCACCAGATTTTTACAGCAGTCTTTCTCGAGTTTTGAGAAGATTTGTAGCTCAGGTTGAGGTTTTGGATGTAGGTTTGCTTGCTGAGCTTGAAGGTTGATTTCCAGACCTTTCGTTACCCTACTAGGTAACATCTTCAGTTGGCCTCAGGCGAAGCAATGCTGAAAATTCCTGCTTTCTATTTATATGTTTGGGTTTCTTTGGGTTGAAATGACATCACCAACCCAAAGAAACCCAAACATATAAAAAGAAAGCAGGAATTTTCAGCATTGCTTTGTCTGAGGCCCACTGAAGATGTTACCTAGTAGGGTAACTAAAGGTATGGAAATGAACCTTCAAGCTCAGCAAGCAAACCAACATCCAGCAGTCAGATAAAAGCAAATTACTGCTGATGCTGGAATCTGAAACCAAAAGAGAAAATGTTGGAAAATCTCAGCAGGTCTGGTAGCTCTTTTCTCTCCTTACAGATGCTGCCAGACCTGCCGAGATTTTCCAGCATTTTCTCTTTTGGTTTTACATCCAGCAGTCTTTCTGTTCCGATTCCTGATCTCTCGGAAACTCCAGGCCACGTTTTGTTTCTTCCCATCTCCCAGCGGCACCAGGGAAAGCCCGGACTGGATCGACTTTGGAGGGGGTCGTGGTGTTGGCCAATGAGCAGCGTCCTCTCTGATTGGCGTGGGCGGTGACCACTCACCCTGGGGAGCGCGTTTAACCGCTGGGAGTGATTCGTCAGGCGGTGCAAGGCGTCGCCCACAACGTGCCAAGAGGGCGGGGCGTGGTGACGCGGCGACCTTTTGTTATGGGCGGGGCAGGCGACCAGGCTCCACCTGAAGCGTTAATGGCGGCCAGAGTGGAGAAGATGTAGTCGATGGGAGATTGAGTTGTGAGAGGGTGACGGTAGTTGGTTTCGAAAGGTGTGTGTGATTTTGCAAGGGTTATTTACTCAACAAATGGAGTGTTTCCCCGTCCCCGTGGCTCCTGTTGGTCTTGTGGTGTTCGTGTCCATAGCCTTGAGACGGTTTATTTTCAGAGAGAATTTATCAGGAGTTACTCACAGGCCAAGCCCACATCATTCTCGCGATCTGCAAATGCCACGGCTTCTATATTATGTAATCGGCAAACAAAACCGTCCTTTTTACGTTTTTCATGCAGTTAAGGAAGGTTCGATATTTGTTGTACTATCTGTTATAAGTTGGTACAGAGGAGGCATTTATCCTGTTGAGAGAATTTAAATTTCTATAAATCACTTGTGCTCTTTACTTATTATGCTTCTTTATCCCATTAAAGAGTGTACGGGAGTGAATCGAATAATTATGTGACTGTCTGAAGTTAAAAGCAACATCTGAACTTAAAATCTCGATGTTTTGGCGGATGGCTTAAAAGCTTTGATTTTTTGTTTGAAAATTGGGTCTCCGGTACTGCTGGAAATATTGGGGTTTATCTTTATAGTCTTGATATTTCAAAGCTTTTTGCAATGTAGTGGTCATTGTAAAGTTAAAAATCATACTATGCCAGATTATAGTCCAACAGGTTTATTTGAAAGCACTAGCTTTTGGAGCTCTGCTCCTTCAACCACCTCATGAAGGAGTAGTGCTTCCAAATAAACCTGTTGGACTATAACCTGATGTTGCATGATTTTTAACTTTGTACACTCCAGTCCAACACCAGCACCTCTAAATCATGGTTATTATAATATTTCACAGAGGGTGATGGTGTGTCTGCAATAAGCTGCCAGAGGAAGTGGTGGAGACTGATTCAATTACAACATTTAAAAGGTGAATAGGAAGGGTTCAGAGTGATATGGGCCAAATGCTGGCAAATGGGACTAGATTTATTTAGGATATCTGGTTGACACATGAGTTGGGCTGAGGGTCTGGTCAGTGCTGTATATCTCTGACTCTAGGCAAATTGATTATGTAACTTTGCTGTTAAATCCTTGATCAGTATGTGTTTGAATTATGTTAGTTTTTTGCAAGTTAATTATGTTCTCTTTTCTGTTGTCATGGTCTTGACTTTTTACTTTCTAGGTCAAAAATATCTCTAGATGATTCTGAACTAAATTGATATGAAGATGTTAGAGGTACAATAGAAAAAAAAATCACCTTGAGTATTACTTGAAGTTGAACCACGTCTACAGACACAAAAATAGTAGCTGCTGGAAGAGCTCAGCAGGTCTGGCAGCATCTGAAGAGAAATCAAAGTTAATGTTTCATGCCTGGTGACCCTTTCTCCGAACTGAGTCAACCAAAAGACATGACCAACTATCAACTAATTCATCATAACATTGTGAAGTTATTGATCTTCTGTGCAATTGAAACACTCCTTTGCAATTTTTTTTTGGAGTCTTTGTCCCTAAGCACAAATGTTTAGAAAAGGATTGATTTTTGATTTGGGGAGAGGATTTATTGTTTTATGATCTGATAAGAAACGCTTGTCTCAGTTCATTTATTTGCACAAGATAATGTCGAGTGCTTACAGTTTGTGATTGATGCTCTCAAGTTCTTGATACTTTTATAGTGTTTTAGCAACAACACTTCCATAGAAAATAAAAAATTGATGTTTCTTAAGCACTTTCATCTGTGAGATTGTTACTATCGGCTTATGGTCTATATACAGTGCATGGAAGTGTTTTAAGTTGGCAAGGGAGGGGGATGTGATTTGGCATGGAAGGTATAAGAGCCATGGGAAAGAATGGGACCAAAAATTGGCATGAACATGGCATGGGGATCGACTGTCGGGCATTCAATGATCAAGAGCATAAAATAGAAGTAAATAATGTGGACAAATGGTGGAGAACAGAGGTGGATCTTTTTAAATAGCCCACCCCTGCACGTGGCTGTTCCTATCTGCTTCAATTTCTTTCAGGGAGAGGTGAGTCACACTCAATCATGCATGCGCCTCTCTCTCGTTTGTTCATTCACTCAGTCTGATGTGGCATTATCTGCTGAAGAAACTCAGTGGATTTGGCTGCACCTGTGGGGAGAGAGTGAATGAAGGCTATGAAGGAGAGCCATATCGAACTTGAAATATTAATTCTGTTTCTCTTTCCACAGGGGCACCAGATCTCCTGACTGGAGTTACCTGCTTTGGTAGAAACAATCTGACCCAAATTCATTTGTAAGAATAGTAGGCTAACTTGAGTTTCCTGATCTTAGTGCGATTAAAAAAAAATTTAAACAATTATTATTTGGATCATAATCAAGTTCCAAATTGAGGTTGGTACTTACTATCTAATGGCATATTATTCCATTGTACTGGTAATGAACTGCAGAATTATTTTTCCTTTGAACATTAGAATGGAGATCACAACTGCCTATTTGTGGTAATCCAGGTTGATCTGTGGTGTCCTGGCCAACATTCCTTGTACAAGTAATCTCAACCAAAACCTGAGCAACCATTCAGCAACCTCCATTACTGCTTTAGAATGTTGCTAATCCAAAATGATTATATTTAGGCTAGGTAAGGTAAGTCACTGAATTTCAATGTAATTTGTTGCCCGATGAGTTGATATTTCAGCACATTAGGGCAATATATAAAAGGAAATATTTATTACTACCAGATTTATTTTTGATGTCCTCTAATACACTGTATAAGATTGATTTAGGCATAAAGTAGTACTCTAAGTTTGCTTGCTAAGCCGGTGGTTTGTTCTCAGCCGTTTCGTCACCATGCTAGGTAATGCTATCAGTGAGCCTTCGGAGCAACAATGGTGTTCTGTCCTGCTTGTTATTTATCTGTCTCAGTCAGTTGTGGTGGGTGATGTTATTTCCAGTTCTGTTTCTGAGCGGTTGGTAAATGGGGTCCAAATCTATATGTTTGTTCATGGAGTTCTGGTTTGAATACCAGGCCTCTAGGAATTCCTGTGCATGTCTTTGTTTAGCCTGTCCCAGGATGGATGTATTGTCCCAGTCGAACTGGTGTCCCTCTTTGTCAGTGTGTATGAATACTAGTTATAATTGATCAAGTCTTTTGGTGACTAGTTGGTGCTCATTTCTCCTGGAGGCTAGCTTCATGCCTGTTTGTCCAATGTAATGTTTGTTGCAGTCCTAGCAGGGTATTTTGTTTGACATTCATTCTTCTGGTTGTTGGTACGGGGTCCTTTTAAATTCATCAGTAGCTGTTTCAGTACTCTGCCATTAAAAGGAGTAGATGTTTTTGCTCTTGTATTGAGTTACGCTGCCAAGCTTGTATTTCCTGTTTATAATTGACACTGGTTCTACAAATGAGTGGCTTGTTTGGTCATTTCAGGGGTCATTAATACATTGTTTTGAATTTTGTTAGCCAGACAGGGTATACTGGCAAGATGTCAGCCAGATGAAAAAAGTTTTGTCATTACATAGGTAATTTTATATACAAAAATTGATGACCATTCTGGATTTGAATTCTGTTGTCTTGTATTGCAGACTGCAGTCTAAATCCAGCTAGTTTTGCTTACCCTGCGAGTAATCATAACTGCTCTTGCTGGGTGTGTCCACAGTGCAAAATTGGCAGCCCAACAAATGGTCAAGCTCATTTGGGGGCCATGAAGGTGCCAACTGAGAAACTGAGTAGTTAAACAAAGAGAGCTATTTGTTTAAGTCTTTTACAAAATTTGTCCTTGCATTCTTGACAATGTTCAAAGTAATTTTTATTGATGCAGGATATTTATTCTGAATTGCAGGCAAAGTTTTCTATTTGTGTTTGAACAATCCAAGCTTCACTGAGTTTAATGTAACTTCTCAGCTTTTGAATTCATTCTTCGAAAAATAAAGACTTTTCTGGAGCTTTTTTAACCTGCACTGATGCTTGTTTATGTATTTGTATCCTGAAAATGCTTTGTGTGTTTAAAGCTTTCGAAGTCTTATTTTCAAAGGAACGGGTCACGGTCTTATTTCTCTAAACAACATGCACCACTTAACGCTTTTTTATGTTGAAATGTGCTTGCTTATTTTCCAATTGTTTTTTAATGTTGTAGGTGGTTGCCGTCTGCCACTGTCATTTCATACCTGGTACCCTTTTTAATATAAATATAATCCAAATGGATGAGAGGAAAGTCTAATTGATACCTGGATGTCCTTTTTTAGAGCAAATTCCCACTGGTTCTGATCCCAAGTGACAAACTTGGTTAGATCATACAGGATCGAGGGAGAACTAGCTATTTGGGTACACACCTGTCTCGCCGGTAGAAGACAGGTTGTGGAGGGTTGTTTTTCAGACTGGAGGCCTGTGACCAGCTGCGTACCACAAGGATTGATGCTGGGTCCACTGCTTTTTGTCATTTATATAAATGATTTTGATGTGAACATAGGAGGTATGGTTCGTAAGTTTGTAGGTGACACCATACAGTGGACAGTGAAGAAGGTGATCTCCTGAGTACAACAGGATCTTGATCAGATGGGCCAATGGGCTGACGAATGGCAGATGGAGTTTAAATTAGATAAATGTGAGATGCAGCATTTTGAAAAGTGCAGGACTTATGCACTTAATGGATACATTGTGGGGAGTATTGCTGAACAAAGAAACCTTGGAGTGCAAACTCATAGTTTCTTGAAAGTAGAGTTGGAGTAGATAGGATAGTGAAGGAGTGTCGTGTGCTTGCCTTTATTGGTCAGTACATTGAGTATAGGAGTTGGGAGGTCATTTTGCAGCTGTGGAGGAAATTTAGTAGGCCACTGTTGGAATGCTGCGTGCAATTCTGGTGCTGTATATTTCTAATGCTATGATTCTAATTCAAAACAAAGTACATTAAATTAATACCAATAAAGATGGTTCTTGTGGATAATGACTAGGAAAAAGTGTTTTTTCTTATTTGAGGCATACAGAAAGGGTGACATTAGCAAGACTACATTTATTACCTGACTCAAAACTGAGCTTTGTAGTTTAAGGGCATTAGGAGTCAGCAGACTGTGGTGAAGACTGATGGAGTAATTTGCTGTGACAGCAATGCTGCATTTTATTTACTAGTGCTGGCCAATGATGTAAGCACATATAATGAATTCAGTTTCAAATCTTCGTGTTGTCTGACTTGAATTCACCATGCAACTTCTGATTCCAATACACAACTGCCCTACTTAGCGAGGTATACAGTATAAGTAGAGAAGCATTGCCTTTTTGAACTGGATCCATATATGGCCAATGAATAAATAATAGTTTCAGCAAGGGCAAAGAGATGTAATTCTCCAGCCCACATGTTTGAGGCAGTGGATCAGTGTTTCCTTAAGTTCAGGTAATTAAGTTGAATGTGCCATTTAACAAATGCTCAGAAGTACTGTACTCCTGAGTGCTAAATATGGAAAGAGTAATTAACTTTTTTGGCTTTATTCATTGAACAGTGAATGAGAAGTATGTGGATTTTTTTTGTTGCAACGAAAAAGATGATCCAATTAGCTACTTGGACTGTTTCCTTCTTCCACTAAACTGCTGGGTCTAAGTGTATGCAAGGTTAATCTCTCTTCCCACCTTCTCTCAAATGCCTTCTCTCATTCATCTTGTTGTTCAATGCACCACCTGTTCTTGATTCTGTTCTTACGGAAGTTCTGACTGCATAACTTCCCTTCACTCCCAATTTAGTTATTAGTAGTTTTATGTCCTCAATACTGGATTGTTCCCTTCACCTTCAAATTGGCAGTCATCACCCCCTCCATTTTTAAAAATCAAGTATTCCTCAACCCTTCCATCTTTACAAGTTAACCAAGCTGTAAGCTGGCTTTCTTCAGTCATCCCAAATCTGTCCTTCTTTTGTTTGCAAAACTTCATGTTGGAGTTCCTCTACTTAAGTTTCTGCCACTGAACTGAAATAATTCCTGTCAAAATCACATGATATTCTACATGATTGTGACATAGGTAAATTATACTTTCTTGACAAATCTGCAGATTTTGTGCCAATCTGTCTCTGCTATCATCGGGCTGGCTGAGACTGCACTTAAACCTGTTTCTGCTCTTGTTTGTCCACTCAGCCAGAAAATTGCCTGTAATGGTTTCTGTTCCTCTACCCATCAACATACTGCTCATGATCAAATCAGAAAAGCCTGGTTTCCACATGTAGACTGCCAATATCCAGCTCTTTCTCACTTCTTGATTTCCCTGCTGTCTCTGATCTGTCTACTCTTTTGTCTGACATCCAATATGGGGTAAAAAAAAAATTGTTCAGCTAACTTTTGAGAAGCCAAAAGCCATTGTTTTCAGTCATCTTAACCAAAAGCTCTTCCCTATTCACCAACATCTCTCTCCCTGGCAATGGTCTGAGCCTCAAGCAATCTGTTCAGAGCCATAGTATTATAATTAACCCCAAGAAGAAATTTTGACCATCATTTGTAAAACCACCATGTTTGTTTGTCTCCACATTTGTAACATTTTTGACTTTACCTTTGACCAGCTCATCTTTCTATCTACGCCTTTGTTAGCCCTGACCTGACTATTCCAGTGCTCTCTTCCTGCTTCCCACATTCTACCCTCAAAAGGTGAGGTCATCCTGAACTCTGCTGTGTTCGAACTGTAATCAAATTACACTCCCATCATCCTTGTGTTTGCTGATTTATACTGGCTCTTGGATAAGCAGAATCTGCATTTTAAAAGTTCTTGTCTTTGTTTTCAGTACCCTGACTAGTTTCAGTTCTCCCTGTCATTGTAATATTTTCCAACTGTCCAATACCCATCTGTAATTCCTCTGCTCTCCCATTTGGGGTTGTTGTCCACCTGTAATTTCTATCATTGTTATTGGTGCTCATGCTGTCAAGAGATGAAAATTTCAAAATTCCTCCTGTCCGTCTTACCTCAACTTTCTCCTTTGGGGATTGTCCTTAAAGCTACTACTTTGACCAAGTCTTTGGTCATCTTGATATGTGGCAAAGTGCCCAGTTTGGTTTGGTTTCCCCCAAAGTACCTTTGGATGCTTTATTACTTTAAAGTTTTCTGTAAAAGCAAGTTGATGTTGAAACAAGTAATGCCATTTCCTGTAGTTGGTAATGAAAATAATAATATATACCTTTTATTGCAGTTTCCCCATGCTGTGATAGGAAAATAAAGTCTACAGAGCTTCTGTTGTGATCAAATGGAGGGTGATGTGGGATTCCGCAATAGGCAAAAATACAAGGAACATAGAAAGCTGCTGGAGAACAGTACATTACCGGAACCATCCTGTCAACTGTCTGCCAATGAATTTTCCTGCCATTGCTGCTATGAAATATTAGTAAACCCAACTACTCTAAACTGTGGACATAGTTTCTGTCGACATTGCTTGGCACTGTGGTGGGATGCTTCCAGGAAAACAGAATGTCCAGAATGCAGAGAAAAATGGGAGGGGTTTCCTAAAGTTAACATTGTTTTAAGGTACTGTCAAATTTCAATGCATCCTTGTCTTCAAAATGCCTTTCAGATGCTAAGAATAAAAAGAAATTAATTCCTGTTGCATGTAACAAAATGCTATTCATAATTACGTAATTCATTTCATTAATAAATATTCTTAGTTTGGATTCTGAGTGGGAATGTGCAATCAACTACAAAGTTTTTCAAGTGCTAGTGTTTGCTTGCAGGACCAGAATTGCACAACACTTCATTGTTGTCAGCCTAACAAAGGTTAACTTAGTTTTAGCTGACTAATAGCAATGTTGTTGACTGCAGTGACAAATTTAGATTTTGTCAATGTAAAACTCTGCTAATACATTTTTTTGGGATCCAAAGCGACAGCTAAAATCATGTTGTGGTGGTGCTGTCTCCATTGTTACCTTGGCCAATTATCATGATCACTGATAGGTAAAATGTTTTAATCTCCTTGTTCTATTGATAAGATCTTTAAAATGCAATTACTGTAGAAATATTCAGCTCATCACCAAGCGTGACTGTCTGTCTGTACTACAAAATTCTGAATTTTATACAATATTTTCTAATCCACTTAGGACTCTGAAAGACTTTGTATTTCCAAAAATGTCAATTGAAAATGGTTGTGTTTGCACCAATCTTAATGATCCCTGATGATTCTGGCCATGAAGTTGCTTAAATAAATACTCTACTTCTATTTTCAATATATGCAAGTGCTTTTCTTTTACAAGCTGTACATGATCATTATCAAGTTTCTTATGGAATATAACTGACAAAGCTCTAACTGTGACTCCCTGTTCAATTTATGGTAATTGTTATACTCATTCATTTGTAACTTTGCAAGTCTTGATCCGATTCTCTGCTTTTTTCCAAGTGTTCTCATTAAGTACAATTCTACCTACAAACACTATGGTAGGAAGCAGTGGGATAGTGGCAATGCCTCTGGATTACTTACCAGAGGCCAAGGTGAATGCCTTGGTGTGTTCAAATTTCACCACAGCAGCTGGTAAAAACTTAACATTGAATAAATTAGGATTATAAGGCTCATCTGTGACTGAGCCATGAGTAGTCATTTAAAAACCCATCTGATCTGCTCCTTCCAATAGTAATCTTGATTCTTAATTGCATTTAATATCCATTTAGTTCAAGGGCATTTGGGGATGGGTGACAAATGCTGAACTTGGCAGGACTTCCTGAACCTTGTACAAAATTCAGCTGGGGCTTCATTTTTTTTTCTATCATTTAAAAACAATTAAATATTTACATGTCTCAATGTCATGCATATTTGCCTTCTCTTCTCCTAATCCCCATCCCATCTCCACTTTTCAGGGATGCTGTTGAGAAGTTGTTCCCTGATGATGTTAAACGACGACAGAAGGAGACACAGAACGACATAAAAATCTCTAATAGCATTTTGGCTTTCCAGAAATATGGTAATGAACAGTCAAGAACTATCAACAACTCGGGGCAATGGCGACGAGGAGGTGGCTTTTTCTCAGGAGTGCTAACTTCTCTAACTTGTGTGGCAGTAAGTATCCATTTATGATCCTGTTATAATGGTTTGTGGTATTTGCATCCTGTTAAGTAGTTAAATCACCATTGGTTTGTACAGTGAATGTTTTCTAATTCAATAATATTTTCCAATCTTGTAATTTGATTGCTAAAGTTACTGAAGCATATATAATCAGTTTTATGAAGTTCTTTTTCATTGGTAGAAAAAAAGTTAGTACCCCATTTGCACTTTGGGTGTCTTCTACTAAGTAAACAGACTGATTCTGCTTTGGAGAAGACCTGTTCAAGGGGTAATGATTTTTCCATGTGATATTGTTTCTTAATCTTCCTGTTTTTAATTGTTTTATCAAGTTTGGCATATAGCTAAATAGTGTAGAAATTTAATTGCAATATATAAATTACAATTTGATAGACATTTTTTAAATACTGTTAAAAGTCAAATTTAAAGAGAACAACTTTTTTGCTCACTTAGCATTAAATTACTACTGTGTGAAGAACCTCACTTTTAAAGGCAGTGTTTTCCTTCTTTATGCAATATCTGACCTAGTTTATCTAATAGTCCCACATTGTTTGTCAAGTTTCAGAACCGTAGCACTTGCTAAGTTAAATACTATTGAGTTGGTTACCTAGTCCATAAGAACAAGGCTATTTGGCCCTTTCAAGTTTGCTCTACGATTCAATTGGATCATTTTCTGTTCTATGTTCCAAATACCCCATCTGATCTGAAATGGATGTAAGTTTGCTCACTGAGCTGCAAGCTTTGTTTTGAGACGTTTCATCACCATACTACATAACATCATCAGTGAGTCTCCTGTGAAGCACTGATGGTATGGCCTGTTTTTTATTTGTGTTTAGGTTTCCTTGGATCGGTAATTGCATTTCCAGCAGTGATCTAAAGATACCTAAACACACACAAAAAGCGGGCCCTACCACCAGTGCTTCACCAGAGCCTCACTGATGATACCTAGTTTGGTGATGAAACGTCTGAAAATGAACCTTCCAGCTCAGCGAGCAAAGTATATCCAGGACCTTAACCTGAGCTACAAATCTTCTCTCTCGCTGATCTGTAATCTGATTCTCTTGCCTAACAGTTTTTTCTCACTCTGCATGAAAAGGCTGATACATGCACGCACACACGCACCAATTTTAAATCTTATCCCCAGGTTTTGGGCGAGTTTGCAATAGGAGCCCTGCTTTCCACATCTACTTTGTCTTGACCATGCTTATAAACTCTAAGCAGTTCATCCCTCACTCTTCTAAACTCCAGTGAAACTAAATCCAGCCTATTTGCTCAACTTACAAAGCTATCCCCAAGACATTTACACCCCAATGTTCTGTTGTTCATGGATTGGAATACCCAGATTCCTCGGCACCTCTAAATTTTGCAGTCATTCTCAGATAAAATAAAACTGCACTTTTTTTATTTTTCCTGCCAATGTGAGCAACATCACATTTTCCCATTTTCACTCCTCTGCTATAATTTTGCCCACTCACTTAACAAGGATGCAGATCAACATGGAGAGAGAATATCATCTTCATATTTGCCTACCTATTTTTGTTCGTAAATTTAACTGTCATTATTATCCACTGTTAACACTCCATTCTTACTCCCCTTTGTGTCCCTCAGCCTGTCATAATTATAAATTGTAAAACAATGAGGGCTAGCACAGACCCTTGTGGGACTTGCTTGTCATATCCTGCCAATAAAAAGACATGATCCATCCCATGCATACTGTTTTCTGCCAACCAGCCAATATGTTTAATATATTGCCTCTTGTATCATGAGGTCCCACTTTGCACAATTTCCTTGTGCATGTCATCACCTAGAAATTAAAGTACATTATATTAATGGGTTTCTCTTATTAACAGCATATTTTACTCATTCAGAGAATTGCAGTAGATTGTGTGCAATAGAACCGTCTTGCCTTCGCAAATCCATGTTAACTGTTCCAAGTGTCCTGTGAGAACCTGATTGATTCTAAAACCTTCCCCACTACAGACATCAGTAGTTTCCTGTTTATTGCCTCCCTCCATTCTTGTTAGAGGGGTTACGTTTACTCCTTTCTATTGTCATGGACCTCTTCCTGCATCTAATGAATTTTAATCAATTTACCATCAACCGCCTCATTAGCTCCATTAGCTCTTCAGGACCTTAGGATATTACTTTCGCTCCATCAGTTTACTCGGTAACTTTTTCCTGGCGATTCTAATTATACTAAGTTCCTCTCTTCCTGCAACTTCCTGATCTATGGATACGACTGGAAACTCTTTTTATATCCTCTGAGAATCAAAATATTTATTCATTACAGCTATCTTGTCACTATTATCCACTGTTAACACTCCATTCTTACTCCCCAGCAAACCTCAATTTATATTCCTCAATCAGGTACTTATAGAAACTCTTGCTATCTGGCTTTGCATTACTCGTTTGATTCCTCTTGTGCTTTAATTTGTTTTTTCCATCCAGATTAACTTTTTAATATCTTCAAAGATTCTTTATATTGAGTGGTCATGGGACATGCCACTTTGCACACTTGTATGCTTTTCCTCAAATTTACTCTCTTTAATTACTTTAACCTTGGATGGTGGGTCACCCCTTTGACAGTTTTCTTTATTGTTGGAAAGTACTTATTCTGAGCATTCTTAAATATCCCTTTAAATGCTTACTATATTTTTAAGTGAAATTAGAAAAGGGGTTTATTATTTGCCGGGTTTATTATTTGCAGGGTTTTATTCTCAAATGTTTAGTTTTCAATTAAGTGAGTTTGACTGCAGTGGTATTTAGACTTTCTGCTTTTGGTTATTTGTTGTGCTCTGTGCTGATAAATTTCCAAATGTAAGAGATGTGAATTAGCAAAGTTTATAAATGATGGCTGGGGATCTGTGCACTCAATTTTACTATAGTTTAGTTGAGTGGGAGGAAGGCAACCATAGGTTAAATCAGTGCACAAGTAAAATTCCTGCTTAAAGTGACTTGTGTTTCCTTTTTAATTTTCAATGAACTATGTTATTGTTTGTTTCATGTTAACCTAATTCCTGCATTCTTCGGCTTTAAACATAATGAATCTAAGTGTGTAGTATCAAGTTGCATTTAATAAAACATACTGGACATTGGAAATTATGAAGGCTTAAAGGTAGGACATTAAATAGTGATGCTAATTAAATTGCTCTTACAGGGGCATTAGCACTGAAGTTCTTTGGCTACCTCTTTGTTCTAGGTGGTGTTTCTAGTTTATCTCTGGAGCAGAGAAACTGAACAAGATCTTTTAGTACACAAACCTGTGACTAAATGGACTGCAAAGGAAGTGACACTCTGGTTAGAGCAGTTGGGCCAATGGGCTACTGTTTACAAGGAAAGGTTTTTACAGGAAGAAGTTAATGGAAGGTGAGGTTTACCTTATAAATCCAGCTATGCAAGCTCCTTGCCCCTAGTGCAATTCAAGTGCAGTTTTCCCAATAGCATTGAGAGGAACTTTAGGATGTTTCTGTCCTATATTTATATATCTTAATAAATTAGAATCTCTATTTGTCATACACTATATATCTCCAATCCAAACTGTGAGCACTTAAACTGTCTAAGTTGTTGAGCTCCTCTTCTTACGCTATTCTTCATATAAGATTTGTACAGGAAATTGCTTTCCTATTGAAGCCATTTCCTATTGTGCAGCACTGCTAGTCAAAAGTGTTTTGTGCCAAGGTCTTCCCTGTCAAAGACCTGGGTGTTTGGAATTAAATTTATATCCAGTATATGTAGTTTTCAGAAGATCGTTTTTAACTAGAATTTAGTGGATTAAGGGGATCCAAAGTAGCAAGATTCTGAATAATTTAAAGATTTAATCCTAATCTATACAAAAGGAAACTGATTTAATCTTTCAGATGACGTTATACCAGAGCGGTTTGGTGTAGTCAAAATGTTGAAGCCGATTTGACAAGATTTAGTTAATTATGTTGTTGAAAATCTCTTGTCTAGATTGTTCAAATATCTTCTGTTCTTCCATTAAATGTATTTCAGGCTATTATTGACTCTAGGTGAAGAAGAGTTTTCAAAGCCTCCTTTCAACATTGAGAGAGAGCTTCATAGAAAAGCCATACTCATGGAATTGGACAATGTGAAAGCACTTGGAGTGAAACCCCCTCAGAATTTATGGGAATACAAGGTAACTCTTTTTGAAATTAGATTGCATACTTTGGAAAAAACACCATTATCAATGAATGATTTTGATGGAGGCTATAAATGTTAATCTGAAGTTGGCCTCAGATTTGTTCAGTTTGAAGTGCATTTTCGGTATCATTTAAGATGCATAACACTGTAGTTCTCTTTTAAATTGATTACAGTTGTTGTGGTTCTGTTCGCCGAGCTGGAAGTTTTTGTTGCAAACGTTTCGTCCCCTGGCTAGGCGACATCATCAGTGCTTGGGAGCCTCCTACGAAGCGCTGCTTTGATGTTTCCTCCGGTGTTTATAGTGGTCTGTCCCTGCCGCCTCCGGTTGTCAGTTTCAGCTGTCCGCTGTAGTGGTTGGTATATTGGGTCCAGGTCGATGTGTTTGTTGATGGAGAGGACTTTGACAAACACATCGACCTGGACCCAATATACCAACCACTAAAGCGGACAGCTGAAACTGACAACCGGAAGCGGCAGGGACAGACCACTATAAACACCGGAGGAAACATCAAAGAAGCGCTTCGCAGGAGGCTCCCAAGCACTGATGATGTCGCCTAGCCAGGGGACGAAACGTTTGCAACAAAAACTTCCAGCTTGGCGAGCAGAACCACAACAACGAGCACCCGAGCTACAAATCTTTGCACAAACTTTGAATTGATTACAGTTTTTGACTTAGATTATATTCTAACAGGCTTATTGGTGTCCTCGGCTAACACTTTGTGTTTTTATTTAACTAAAATTAACTAAATTTAGTTTTTTTTATTGCTGTCGAATCCAAATACTTACTTTTTCAGGCAATGCATGTAGGCAAGTCACTGTTTCTGCTGTATGCACTGAAGAGCTCTCCACGGCTGACCATGCTGTATCTCTACCTGTTTGATTACTCAGAAATATTTCTGCCACTTATTCACACCATTTCTCCTGAGAAAACAGAGATGACTGAGGATGCAGATATTTTTCGCAAGTACTGGGTAAGAAGTACAGGTATTTTGTTGCTTAAATGAAACAATCATTTACGAAATAACCTATTTATACTAATGAATTTATTTAATTGTTAATGTTTTTCTTTTCTGCTGTACCAGAACCTTTAGCGACTAAAGGCGTAGAAATTAATTCCTTCAGTTATTTTCTGAACCTTATGCAAAGGTGAAAAAAATTGTGCTTTTATGCTGAGTTGAGAATTAACTTGTTCAAGATTTTTAGGTTTAACCCCTCATAAAGTGTGTAGGATCATCACCTTTCTGGTTATCCTATCCTTTATCTACAGCATCATTTGGCAACTTGAAAGCTTTGATTTCTTCTAAACTAGTGTTTAGAAGTGTACTGTACCTCTTTAAGAAAATTAAAAGCTGGCAGAACTACCTGTCAGCACCAAGTGTTCTGGACAAGATACAATGTAACCTTTTGGTCCAGCAGCTAGTGTAGCTGGTTACCTGGAGACAAAAAAAAATTCAAATTAGGTCAACAGTTTAAATTATACTATGCAAAATACCAACTGCAATCCAGTTTGAATTTAGTATATTGAAATTTAGTATATTAAAAGCCATTGACATAATCTGATGCTTTGGGTAAAGACTCGGAAAAACTGAACAGTTGGAGGAGAACTGCCAAAAGACCAACAGATGTAGGCTGCTAGTCAGAACTCTGAGAAGTACCTACCTGTGGAAGGAGTTTGCACAGAGGAAAAACATCAACACCGACCTGGAAAGCACACCTACAGAGGAAAATATAAAGAGAAGATTTGACTGCTGGCTGGTTTTGAAATTTGTATTTTACAGTAAATCTTAATCGGGGTTTTATTGGACGAGTATTATAGAAGGGAAAGTGAAAGATAGGTTAGAGGAAGGAGTTGTAAGTAGTTAATTATTCTCTCTTGTACTTTAAAGTTGTTAATTTTTACTACTTAGCCTCTTGCATTTTCACAGATTACTGCATGGGATAAATCTTGTGTTGCTGGTTTAAAATTAATGGGCGTGGGGTTTACCCCGTGTTGTAACACTAGGTTTTCTGTTCATTTTTAGTGGGAATGTCTTGGACCTTTTTTTTTGTTGATTTGACTTTTCGCTATGATTTGCAGGCCATCCATAAGTTCGCCCCTCTCTCCCTTTCTCCCCCCCCCCCCCCAGCCCATCTCATTTCTTTCTTGCTTTTTGATTTCCTCTCAAATGCTGCACTCCCTGATTTGCGTTAAAAATGCAAAGTAAAATGGAACTTCCATTTTGTTGGTCATGGTTGTGCTGTGAGATTTGAGTGGTACTTTGGCCTGTTTCCATTCAGAGATCTAGAGTTACCATTTTCAGCTTTAGTAGCATAAAACTAACCATCCTAAGTGGGAGATGCAAGCCATTGGATCTAGGAAGTCAGTCAGAAAATTAATTGCTCTCTTGTATTCTCTCCATTTTCTGGTAGTTGGTTTACCAAAACTGCACTTAGACTCAGATGTACAGCATGGAAACAGACTCTTCAGTCCAACCCGTCCATGCTGACCAGATGTCCCAACCGAATCTAGTCCCTTTACAAAGGAAGGAAATTGGCTTTGTGGCTCTCACCTGTACTTGAACAGCAGATTCAAGAGCAACTGCTGGATCCTGCTTTTAGAAGTTGGCAATGAGAACACTAAAGTAAAACTTTTAAGTGGAGCTTTGAACACACGGATATGCACAGAAAGATGGAGTTGATTACAATGGGATCTTGATCAGATGGGCCAATGGACTGAGGAGTGGCAGATGGAGTTTAATTTAGATAAATGTGAAGTGCTGCATTTTATGAAAGCAAATGTTAGCAGGACTTATACACTTAATGGTAAAGTCCTAGCGAGTGTTGCTGAACAAAGAGACCTTGGAGTGCAGGTTCATAGCTCTTTGAAAGTAGAGGTAGGTAGGATAGTGAAAAAGGCATTTGGTATGCTTTACTTTATTGGTCAGTGCATTGAATATAGGAGTTGGAATGTCATGTTGTGGCTGTATAGGACGTTGGTTAGACCACTTTTGGAGTAGTGTATGAAATTCTGGTCTTCCTTTTGGAAGAATGTTGTGAAATATGAAAGGGTTCAGAAAAGATTTAAAAGGATGTTGCCTAAGTTGGAAGATTTTAAGCTGAGGAGAGGCTGAATAGGCTGGGGTGTCCACCCTGGAGCATCTGAGGTTGAGGGATGACCTTCGAGGTTTATAAAATTGTGAGGGGCATTGAAAGATTAAATAGTTAAGTCTTTTCCCAGGCATGGGGGAGTCCAGAACTAGAGGGCATTGATTCAGGGTGAGAAGGTAAAGGTATAAAAGGGACCTAAGGGGCAATTTTTTCATGTAGAGGGTGGTGAGTATATAGAATGAGATGCCAGAGGACGTGGTGGAGGCTGGTACACTTACAATATACAATAGGGAGCTGGATGGGTATAAGAATAGGAAGGGTCTAGATGGATATGGGCCAAGTGCTGGCAAATGGGACTAGATTAGGTTGGAATATCTGGTGGGCATGGATGAGTTAGACTGAAGAGTCTGTTTCCGTGTTGTACACCTCTTTGACTCGAAGACTCGTACTCCAATGATCTCAGTCATGATTGCACCTATAAAAATGCATGTTTGTCTCCCTATGAGTGACCATCTCCGAATGTCAGTTGATTTTTTGAGTCTCATACATTTTAGAACAGATTGCAATTCTCATCATACGAT
>NC_057730.1:43838590-43848082 GCF_004010195.1 Chiloscyllium plagiosum | reverse complement strand
GGTTACCTGGAATATCCCTACTACCCTCCTTGTACAGGGGAACAACATGAGTAGCCCTCCAGCACCTCACCTGTGTTTAGGGATGCCACAAAGATATGTCAGGGCCCGAGTTATTTCTTCTCTCGCCTCCCTCAGCAACCTGGGGTAGATCCCAACTCTTCCTGGGGATTTGTCCACCTTAATCTCTAGCCTACCCAACACATCTTCCCTGCTTACGTCAATGTGATCCAGAGTAATCAAACTTCTATCTCTAATCTCAGCATTCATCATGTCCCCCTCATCAGTGAACACTGAGGGTGTGATGGATGCAAATTATAGGAAGGGAGAAAAATTGTAGATATAGTCTGATAGATGGGTAAACGCAAGGAAAGTTAGAGGGAGGCAGGTAATGTAGAAGTCTCCTCTGGCTATCTCAATCTCAAACAAGTATGCTGTTTTGGAAAACGTAGGGGGTGATGAACTCGGCAATGTAACAAGAACTTGTGTGCTGAGAGTGGCCCTAATGTAAGCAATCAATTGTGATAGGGGACTCTCTCTAGTCAGAGGCACAAATATTTGTGGCTGGCAGCAAGGAACTAGAATGGTGTGTGCCTCCCTGGTGCCAGGATCAAGGATAAGTGCAGAATATTCTCAAAGGGGAGTGGGACTAGCAGCAGGTCATTGTACACATTGGAACTAATGACAGGAAAACAAAAGGAGATTCTGAAGGAAGACGATAGGATGTTAGGCAGGAATTTATAAAGGAGATCCTAGAGGGTGGTAATATCTGTATTACTCCTGCTGCTATGTGTTAGTAAGGGTAGGAAAAGGAGGATAGAGTAGATGAATGTGTGGCTGAGGAGCTGGTGCAGGGGAGAAGGGTTCACACTTCTGGGTAGAAATGACCTGTATAAGAAGAATGGATTGCACCTGAATAGGAAGGCAGCTAATATACGGGTGGAGAGATTTGCTAGAGTTGCTGGGGTGGGTTTACACTAGTGGGATGGGAAATAGTGAGGAAAGAAATCTAAGACCGGTACAGTTGGGAAACAGAGCAAGTCAAACAATGCTGGCAGGAACGAAACGGAGAACGAGGTAGGACTGATACGTTGAAAGAAATGCAGTTCAATTTAAGAGACCTAACAGGCAGGGCAGATGAAGTTGGCATGGTTAGGAACATAGAACTGGGATATCATAGCAATTACTGGACTGGCAGCTTAATGTTCTAGGATGCAAATACTATGGAAAGGAGAGAAGCTGGCGTGAGAGAGGAGGGGGAGTGATGAAGGATAATATTACTATTTGTAAATCTCTTCTGAACCTTTTTCAAGTTTCACAATATCCTTCCTATAATAAAGAGACTAGAACTGCACCACTATTCCAAAAGTGGCCTAACTACTGTCCTGTACAGCTGCCCCATGACTCCCAACTCCTATATGCAATGCATTGACAATAATACTAAATGCCTTTTTTACTATCCTATCTACCTGCGACTCCACTTTCAAGGAACTATGAACCTGCACTCTAAGGTCTCTGCGTCAGCAATACTCCCCGGGACTCACATTTATCTAAATTAAACTCTGATTGCCATTTAGGGCTTTTGAAAAGATTTATAGCTGGTTGTGTGTGTTTGTAGATTTGTTTGCCGAGTTGCTGTGTTTTTCTACAGATATTGCATTGCCTTGCTAGGTGATGTTATCAGTGTGCTTCCTTTGAAGCTTTGGTAGTCTGTCCCGCCATCAATGAAGGACATTAGTTCAACTGGGATAATGTAACCATCCTATCACAGGCAAACAGATATGTAAGAGAATTCTTTGAAGCCTGGAACTTCAACTGGAGCGCAATCAATAAACACATTGAACTGGACCCTGCAAACCATTCAGGGACAGAACTGGAAGTACTTGCGAACAGAGACCCATAAATACCAGGCAGGCCAGATCGCCAACGCTCCACCAGAGGCACATTAACGATGTCACCTAGCGAGTCTATGGAATGTCTGCAGAAAAACACATCAGCTCAGCGAATGAGTCTACGACTTCCATTTGCCACTTCTCAGTTGGCCTGTCTGATCAAGATCCTATTGTACTTTGAGGTAACCTTCGCTGCATGCTATACCTCCAATTTTGGTGTCATCTCTAAACTTACTAATCATACCTCCTATGTTCACATCCAAATCATTTATATAAGTGACAAGTAACAGTGCACCCAGTACCGATACTTGTAGAACACCGCTGGTCAAGAGACCTCTAGACTGAAAAGCAACTCTCAGACATCACCCCCTGTCCTAGCTTACATCCAGTTTTGTATCCAATTGGTTAGTTCTCCCTATATTCCATGTGATCTAACCTTGCTAACAAATCTACCCCGAGGAAACTTGTCAAATGCATTACTCACGTCCATATAGATCACATCCACTGCTTCGCCCTCATCAATCCTCTTTATTACTTCTCCAAAAAAATTCAATCAGGTTGGTGAGACACAATTTCCCACACACAAAACCATGTTGACTATCCCTTTCCAAATATATGTAAATCCCATCACTCAGAATTCCCTCCAACATGCCCATAACTGATGTCAGTTTCACCTTTGTTTTAGTTTTACCAGTTTTCTTTAATACTGGCACCATGTTAGCCAAATTCCAGTCTTCTGGCAACTCACCTGCGGCTACCTAAGATTGACTGGACAATTTGGGATTGTCAATCCTCCTAAAGTACACATTTTTGGAATGGGAGGAAACCCATGTAGACATAGGTAGAACTTGCACACGCAACAGACAGTCACCCAAGGCTAGAAGTGAAGCCAGCTCCCTGGTACTGAGAGGCAGTGGTGCAACCACTGAGCCATTATATTGTCCTATAAAGCTCAGCTTCTGTGAACTTTTAAGGCCAAATATGTTGTATTATTTCACTCCGAGTTGGGAATCTCCAAGTTTATCCACATTTTTTAATCAACCCATTCAGAGATATTGTTACACACTGGAGCACATAAGACTTGAACCGGAGCCTCCTAGCTCTAAGGCAGGATCATTATCACTATACCACAAGAACCCTACTGTTTTAGATGTTTTTCCTCAAAGGTATTGAGAGATATGGGGCAAAGATGGGTATATGGAGCTCATCATAGATGAGGCCAGGATCTAACCGAATGAGAGAACAGATTTAAGAGACCGGCTTATGTTCCTATGTTCCAAAGAAATGTGCCTTTTATTATGATTCATGTTCTGTGGAAAAGATTGAACAGTCTTACCACAAATTCAACCCAAACTCTGGGTCAGATATGTAGATGACACCTTTGTAATCATTAAAAACACAGAAATAGAAAACACACACGGATCATCAACGCCACACTCACAGGAATCAGATTCACGAGAGAGGAAGAAAAGGACAACCAACTCCCATTCCTCGACGTGATGGTACAGAGAACACCGAACGGAGAATTCATCACAAAGGTACACAGGAAAACCACACACACAGACCAAGTCCTGAACTACGAAAGCAACCACCCCAACACACACAAAAGAAGTTGCATCAAGACACTGATGAAAAGGATCACAACACACTGCAGCATACCAGAACTGCAAAAAGAGGGAGAACACCTCTACAATGTATTCGCCAAAAACGGATACCCCCGCAATTTTATCAACAGATGCCTAAGGGAAAGACAACATAATGAGGACATGCCGCAACCCAAAGGACTAGCCACACTACCATACATCAAGAGCATTTCTGAACTGACAGCCAGACTACTGCGACCACTAGGACTCATAACAGCACACAAACCAACAGCCACTCTCAGACAACAACTCACCAGAACGAAGGACCCGATATCCAGCATGAGCAAAACCAATGTAGCGTACAAAATCCCATGCAAGGACTGCACAAAACACTACATAGGACAAACAGAAAGACAGCTAACGATCCGCATCCATGAACACCAACTAGCCACGAAACGACACGACCAGCTATCCTTAGTAGCCACACACGCAGATGACAAGCAACATGAGTTCGACTGGGACGACACTACTATTATAGGACAAGCCAAACAGTGAACAGCCAGGGAATTCTTGTAGGCATGGCACTCATCCACAGATTCAATCAATAAGCACATCGACCTGGACCCAATATACCGACCACTGCAGCGGACAGCTGGAACTGACAACCGGAAGCAGCAGATACAAACCAATATCAATGCCGGAGGAAACATCACAGAAGCGCTTCACAGGAGGCTCCCAAGAACTGAGGATGTCACCTAGACGGGATGAAACGTCTGCAACACAAATTCCCAGCTCGGCGAACAGAACCACAACAATGAGCACCCGAGCTACAAATCTTCTCACAAACTTTGAAGATTGGACTCCATTTCAGAAAGGTCAGTAACCGTGTTCATCATATTCAAGCATGTTAGTTGCAAAATGGTACTATTGTTAATTAATACTCAGGTCTTGCTGATTTGAGGCAAGTTTAAGGGATATTCCACTGATAAAGTAGTTATTTGGAAGGCCTGTATATAGCTAAATTTGCACAGCGCCGCTGCATATAATAAAGGTGTGATGTGGATTTTAAGATGGGGACTTTTAAGAGCAGGAAGAAAGGTCAGAAGATTGCATACTCTGCTTTTCAAATGAAATTATTTGTTTTCAGTGTCCACTAAAACTGTAAATTAATGCCGTGTTAACTTAAAACAAATACCAATGCCAGGTAATATTTCATTGGTTTGTTACATTGAAAAATTCGCTATAGTAGAACGTTATGTGGATTGAAGGAACAAAGCATGTTGGGAGAGCAGCCTTACATGGTGAGGGGAAAGGAAGGAACTTGGTGAAATTATGATCATGAGGGAAATGGTATGAAGCAAAGTTGCCACTCATGTTGATAGGTTTGTTAAGAAGGCGTACAGTGTGTTGGCTTTCACGGGTTTGACCACACTTCGAATATTATGTTCAGTTCTGGTCACCTCATTATTAGGAAAGATGTGGAAGCTTTAGAGAGGGTGCAGAGGAGATTTACCAGGATGCTGCCTGCATTGGAGAGTATGTTTTATGAAGAAATGTTGAGGGAGCTAGCACTTTTCTCATTGGAGTGAAGAAGGATGAGAGGTGACTTGATAGAGGTGTACAAGATGTTGAGTGGATAGCTAAAGACTTTTTCGCATAATAGAAATGTTTATCACGAGGGAGTATAATGTTAAGGTAATTGAAGGAAGATGTCAGTGGTAGGTTATTTATGTGGTGGGTGCTTGGAATGCACTGCCGGCAGTCGTAGTCGAGTCAGATACATTAGGAACATTTAAGCGACTCTTAGATAGGCACATAGATGATAAGTACATCGCGGGCTGAAGGGCCTGTACTGTGCTGTACTGTTCTATGTACTAATGGATAAGGAGCCTCAGGTCCAGAAAGATTCCACTCTAGGGTCTTTGATTGATAATATGGTAGATGTGTTGGTGTCATGTTACAAAATTCCTGAGATTCAAGAAAGGTTCCAACAGACTGGAAATTAGCAAATATAAATCATCTAATCAAGAAGGGAGTGAGACAGTAGACCAGTTAGCTCACATCTGCTGTGGGAAAGGTGTCAGAGATCACAAATAGAAAAATCTCAACGTAGTTTGGAAAAGTCTGCATGGTTTTGTGTAAGGAAAATCATGGTTAACCAATTTATTGGCATTCCTTGAAGGAGTAACTTATGATGTGGATAAGCAGGTGCTTGTAGACATACTGTACTTAGATTTCCAGAAGACATTTGGTAAGATGTCACATTAAAACTTATTGCAGAAGATAAAAACTCATGGTATCTCGTGTAACACCAGCTATGATAGCAGAAAGCTTGCAGAAAGACAGTATGCATGAATGGATCTTTGTCCAATTGGCAAGATGTGATGAGTGGACTTCTGCATGTGCCACCTCAACTTTTCACAATTTACATCAATGACTTAGATGGCATTGTAGCTAGATTTAAAGATGACACCAAGATAGGTAAACTGTTAAGAAGACAAGAAAGTTGCAGGCGGATATTGATAGGTTTAGTGAGTAAGGAAAAATCTGGCAGATGAAGTATGATGTGGGAAAATGTAAAGTTGTGTGCTTTGGAAGGAAGAATGGAAAAGCAGAGTGTTATTTAAACAAAGAACAACTGCAGAATTCCATGGTGCAGGGGGACTTGGATGTTCTGGTGTGTGTCACAAACAGTCAGTATACGAGCACAGTATGAAATCAAAAGCCTAATTGGATGCTTTTCCTTATTATGAGAGGAATTGAACATATAAGTAAGGATGTAATTAAAGGCAACTCACGAAACCACATATTGAATAATATGTATAGTTTTGGTCTCTCAATTTAAGGAAGGATGTACATTCAGAGCAGATTTAAGCAGGTTGGTTTAAGAGGATAGGTTGGGCTTATTTTACTGTAGTATAGATTAGTGAATGGTAACTTGATTTGAAGTGAGCAGACTTGACAGGTTGAACATGGAAAGGATGTTCTTTTTGTGGGCCAATGGTGAGCCCCTGGGCACCTTTAAAGTTTCTTTTTCAGGGCAGAAATGGAAATTGTTTTCTCTCAAAGGCTGTGCAACTTTGGAACTCTGCCTCAGAAGATCGTGGAGATAGCTTTATTGAATATATTTAAGACAGTCAGATATTCTTGGGCAGGGGAATCATGAGTTATCGGCAGAAGACAGGAACATGGAACACCAACAGATCAACTATGATCTTGAATTGAGGAACAGCCTCAAGGGATTGAAAGGTCTATTCCTGCTGCTATTCTGTTTGTTTGTAAGCCATGTAGACAGTACTTTTTGTAAGTGTCTCTTATTTCAATAAATATTAACAAACTTACCACATCAGCAAAGGAATTTGTAAAAAATTTTGCCGCCACAAGGTTCCTGCACTAGACAAAATATCCCGACTGAACTGGTTGATAGATCACTTGATGCTGCATGTCAAGGCATGTCACCACTGGGTTGCCAAGACACACAGAAGACGCTTAAAAATTCACTATATTCTCACCATTTCTCCCACGGTGAAATAGGCATAATTGTCACCTTATCAGAGAAATTTCACACATACAAGTTCACGTTCCTCTCCCATTGTGTCACATAGAATATTGGTGCATTCATTTACGTCACTGAGATTACCATCAACTGTCAATTTACATCATCAAAATTGCAAAACTAAAAAGTTCACTTTGTGAAGTTGGCTCCAAAGTCCTCTGCGCCTTAACTTATTACATCAGACTCCACTATTGCCAAAAGCTCTAGTATGCATTGGAGTGCACTTGGAGTGCATTTAGGACTTCGCAAATTATGTTTATATATGTTGCTATTCAGGTGGAATAAGTGTTGATAAGTGACAAATCACAGATGTATGTTGACCATGACTACAAAAGTTGAGTTTTCCAGCTATCAGTGTAAACTGGAGAGTCTCTTGGTCATTCCCTGCACCTATTCTCATCCTTTTGTTGTTAACCATAATACTAGATGTACAAACTGAAGCTTGAACCATAAAACATGGCACTTAATCACTAATTCAGTTGGGACCAATCATGAGGCAAGCAAGAAACAAAAATAAACACTTTGCTACTTTATTGTAAGTTTTAAGTTACGTGTGCATTGAAAGTGCACTCAGACAGATTTTTAAACAGAAAGAGAGTACATTTCTTAAGAATTTGAAAATGTAACATTTATATGAAAAGCCACAATAGAACCCCCTAGTTCAATTTTGATACAAATGTCCAAACTAGACTTAAGTGAAAACAGGAATTTTGCACGTTAAACTATCTTAAAACTAACAGACAGGTGCTTTAATATTGTCGACAGAACATATTGACATAAAAATGCACATAAACTATGTAATGTCATTGCTAGAGCAGCAGGTTGTGGCTGGTTTATAGTCCAAATTATAGTACTAGCTATAACATGCTCTCAGTCCAGAGTTCAAGGTAAGAGTATTGATCCTAGGAAGTTCATGATTGGTTACCTAAACAGTCAGTCGATGATTTATTGTAGTTTTCTGATAGTATATTGAGGAGCAGCAGTTAAAATATGGTACATTAATTAATTAGGAAAGGAAATATGCATCCTCTGACAGTTGAGAATGTTTTTCTGATCTCAGAGCCGTTCTGTAGAATGGGAGAGGATAGGCTGCACGCTCCCACATCCCATTGGTCCTCCATCCTTCTGCGATGGTCTCAGGTAATCTTGGATGGTCTCAGTAACAATAGTTTTTGGTCCTCCCTCAGGCTGATACAGGGAAAATACTGGATCTTCTTGACCCTTCCTATTGATAGTGGATCATGTCTTCAAAAAGAATGGGTACCCAATGAACAGTCAGCTGATTTCTCAGCAACAAACCCAAACAAGCAGACAAAACGCACCCAGAAACCCTATTCACTCTCCCCTAAATCAAAGACATCTTGGAAATGACTACCAGAGTACTCAGACCTCTTGGCATCATGGTAGCCCACAAACTCATTCACACACTAAAACAGTAGCTTTGAACTTAAAAAGACCCTATAAGACAACCAGCAAAATGAGCATCATTTACAAAATACCTTGCAAGAACTGTAACAAAAATTGGACAAACAGGCAGAAAACTAGCCACCAGGATACATGAACATCAACCAGCCACAAAAACACATGACCCACTATCATTAGCATTCTTACATATAGATAAGGAAGAAGGACACCTCTTTGACTGGGTCAACACATCCATCCTACGACAAGCCAAACAGAGACACGCACGAAAATTCCTAGAAGCATGGCATTTCAACTGTACCTCTCTCAACAAACACATCAATTTAGACCCCATCTACTACTCACTAAGAAAAAGAACAGGAAATGACACCCCCAACCCAAAGAAATCTAAACACATAAATAGAAAGTGGGACATAACACTAGCACTTCACCAGAGGCGATACTGATGATGACAAAAAGTCTGAAAATGAACCATCCAACTCAGCAAGCAAACTTACAACCTGAACAATATGCCACCTTTCCATTTCCCTTAATTCCTGAAGCCTAATCTTACTAGTCTGCTTCACTGCAGTAACAGGCCTTCCAACTTTTAACATAACACTAGCACTTCACCAGAGGCTACACTGATGATGACAAAAAGTCTGAAAATGAACCATCCAACTCAGCAAGGAAACTTACAACCTGAACAATATGCCACCTTTCCATTTCCCTTAATTCCTGAAGCCTAATCTTACTAGTCTGCTTCACTGCAGTAACAGGCCTTCCAACTTTTAATTATGACTGGAAACCTGTTTAAAATTTTAATAATGTATTAAAAACAGAAAGTATTCCAAGCATGTCCTGTCTGTTTTCCATATGGGCCTCAGTCATAGAGAGTCATAGAGTCATAGAGATGTACAGCATGGAAACAGACCCCTTCGGTCCAACCCGTCCATGCCGACCAGATATCCCAACCCAATCTAGTCCCACCTGCCAGCAGCCGGCCCATATCCCTCCAAACCCTTCCTATTCATATACCCATCCAAATGCCTCTTAAATGTTG
>NC_057730.1:43832232-43838216 GCF_004010195.1 Chiloscyllium plagiosum | reverse complement strand
TCTTCGCTGTCCACTACACCTCCAATTTTGGTGTCATCTACAAACTTACTAACTGTACCTCTTATGATCATATCCGAATCATTTATGTAAATGACAAAAAGTAGAGGGCCCAGCACCAATCCTTGTGGCACTCCACTGGTCACAGGTCTGCAGTCTGAAAAATAACCCTCCACCACCATCCTCTGTCTTCTACCTTTGAGCCAGTTCTGTATCCAAATGGCTAGTTCTCCATGTATTCTGTGAGATCTAACCTTGCTAATCAGTCTCCCATGGGGAACCTTGTCGAACGCCTTACTGAAATCCATATAGATCACATCTACTGCTCTGCCCTCATCAATCTTCTTTGTCAAAAGTTTGTATTTGTTTTACTCTAATTTCCCTCAATAACTGTTGTAAAGGATACTGGGTAATCCAAGATGGAAGACAGGAAAAATTTCTGGCTGTAACAGCTGCTCCTTTTTGAGGTATTTTAGGTGTTGGAGGTGTTTTTTTTCGAATTCCAGGAGCAGCAATTACTGTTTTGTATGCTGTTGCATTGTTTTGGAACTTTGAAAAGAAAAAAGTCAAAACAACAGCAGTTTTAAATGGGAGAAAAACAGACAAAGGAAGCACATAGTGAAGTCAGTGCAGGAGTGAGAAAGAGAAACCTACAGCAGTTACTGCCTTTGCTGTTCAATTCATGGATCTCTGGACATCGGAGTGCGTCTGGGAAAATTAAAAAAAAACAGTGAAATTCACAACTGATCTTGGAGGAACCTGTCTGGGAGAGGTCACAGCACAGAAGCAGATAAGTAGATTTTAAGCATGGCCTTAAAATAAGTCTGCAGTTGTGAGTGGAGTGGGTTCTTTCTTGATTATATATTTTATTGAGCTATGTCTCTTGATTAAACTTAAAATATAAGCCATAACTGTTAATTTAACCTGGAGCAGTGTTTTGTAGAGGAATAAGACAGTGCTATTTTCTGGGCCTGTAGATTGAAAGAAGCAAAAATGGCCCTTAGTAGAGTGATATGCTCTGCTCGTCGGATGTGGGAGTTGAGGGAGAGTTTACGGGTTACTGAGGATTGTATCTGCAATAAATGCCATTGGTTGCAAATCCTATCAGCTCGAATGGATTGGTTGAAGAGGCAGTTAGAGGCAATGAGGAATTTATAAGAGCAAGGGGATGTGATGGATGGCAGTTATGGGAAGGGGAGAAAATCTCAGATACAGCCACATAGATGGGTTAATTCCAGGAAAGGTAAAAGAGGTAGGCAGGTAGTGCAGGAGTCTTCTGTGGCTATCCCCATTTCAAACAAGTACGCTGTTTTGGAAAATGTAGGGGATGACGAATTCTCATAGGAACGTAGCACAAACAGCCAAGTTTCAGGTATTGAGACTGGCTCTAATGTAATGAGAAGTATACTGGGTTCCAAGTGATCGACTGTGTTAGGGGACTCTCTAGTCCAAGGTACAGACAGATGTTTCTGTGGCCAGTAGTGAAAAATCATAATGGTGTGTTGCTTCCTTGGTGCCAGGATCAAGGATGTCTCAGAGAGGTTGCAGAATGTTCTCATGGGGCAGAGGGGCCAGCAAGAGGTCATTGTACACATTTGAACCAACGACATAGGAAGGAAAAAGGTTGAGATTCTGAAGGGAGATTACAGAGAGTTAGGTAGGAATTTAAAAGGAGGTCCTCGAGAGTAGTAATATCTGGAAAACTCCCGGTGCTACGAACTAGTGAGGGCAGGAACAGGAAGATAGAGCAGATTAATGCAGGGCTGAGGAGCTGGTGTACGGAGAAGGATTCACATTATTTGATCATTGGAAGCTGTTTTGGGGTAGAAGTGACGTGTACAAGAAGGACGGATTGCACCTAAATTGGAAGGGGACTAATATACTGGCAGGGAGATTTGCTAGAGCTGCAGAGGCCTAACAGGGAAGGCAGATGAACTCAGGACATGACTAGGAACATGGGACTGGGATAGCATAACAATTACAGAAATGTGGCTCAGGGATGGACAGGACTGGCAGTTTAATGTTCCAGGATACAAATGCTAAAGGAAGGACAGAAAGGGAGGCAAGAGAGGAGGGAGAGTGGTATTTTTGATAAGGGATACCATTACAGCTGTACTGAGGGAGGATATTCCCAGAAATACATCCAAGGAAGTTATTTGCGGGTAACTGAGAAATAAGAAAGGGATGATCACCTTATTGGGATTGTATTATAGACCCCCTAATAGTCAGAGGGAAATTGAGAAACAAATTTGTAAGGAGATCTCCGCTATCTGTAAGAATAAGAGGGTGGTTATGATTGGGGATTTTAACTTTCCAAACATAGACTGGGACTGCCATAGTGTTAAGCGTTTAGATGCAGAGGAATTTATTAAGTGTGTACAAGACAATTTTCGGATTCAGTATGTAGATGTACCTACTAGAGAGGGTGCAAAACTTGACCTATTCTTGGGAAATAAGGCAGGGCAGGTGACTGAGGTGTCAGTGGGGAAGCACTTTGGGCCAGCAACCATAATTCTATTAGTTTTAAAATGGTGATGGAAAAGGATAGACCAGATCTAGAAGTTGAAGTTCTAAATTGGACGAAGGCCAATTCTGACGGTATGAGGCAAGAACTTTCAAAAGCTGTTTGAGGGAGCAGATGTTCGCAGGTAAATGGACGGTTGGAAAATGGGAAGCCTTCAGAAATGAGATAACGAGAGTCCAGAGAAAGTATATCCCTGTTAGGGTGAAAGGAAAGGCTGGTAGGTGTAGGGAATGCTGGATGACTAAAGAAATTGAGGGTTTGGTTAAGAAAAAGAAGGAAGCATATGTCAGGTATAGACAGGATAGATCGAATGAATCCTTAGAAGAGTATAAAGGCAGTAGGAATATACTTAAGAGGAGGGCAAAAAGGGGACATGAGACAGTTTTGGCAAATAGAATTAAGGAGAATCTAAAGGGTGTTTACAATTACATTAAAGACAAAAGGGTAACTTGGGAGAGAATAGGGCACCTCAGAGATCAGCAAGGCGGCCTTTGTGTGGAGCTGCAGGAGATGGGGCAGATACTAAACAAGTATTTTGCATCAGTATTCACTGTGGAAGATATAGAATGTAGGGAAATAGATGGTGACATCTTGCAAAATGTCCATATTACAAAGGAGGAAGTGCTGGATGTCTTGAAATGCATAAAAGTGGTTAAATCCCCAAGACCTGATCAGGTGTACCCTAGAGCTCTGTGGGAAGCTCGGGAAGTGATTGCTGGCCTCTTACTGAGATATTACTGTGATTGATAGTCACAGTTGAGGTGACGGAAGACTGGCGGTTGGCTAACGTGGTGCGACTGTTTAAGAAAGGTGGTAAGGACAAGCCACGGAACTATGGACCAGTGAGCCTGACGCCGGTGGTGGGCAAGTTGCTGGAGAGAATCCTGAGACTCAGGATGTACATGTGTTTGGAAAGGCAAGGACTTATTAGAGATTGTCAACATTTCTTTATGTGTGGGAAATCATGTCTCACAAACTTGATTGAGTTTTTTTGAAGAAATAACAAAGAGGATTGGGGACTCTGCAAGGTGGCGGCGATTCTGTAGAACTGCTGTGGACAGCTCTGCCTAACAGCCAAGGCATACCGGTGTTTTTTTACCATCCCTGGCCAATTTATGTGGTGGAAATATTAGTTTAAAACCTTACAGAACACATATTTGTTAATATTTGGGAGTGGGAAGGATGCCAAAGGGAAAAGGAGCAAGCAAACAGCAGCAGGGAAGACATTCCCCTGCAGCACCTACCATACCAGAGTCTGCAGCAGCAGCAGCCTCTCCTGAACTGCGAGGGGACCTGACAGACTCACAGGAATTGGCTGTGGCGATGGAGAGACTTACCTTGAAAGTTGCGGCTGCGACTGAGGAGATCCATGGGGAGATTTGTGCCCAGGTCCAACCTATCACATCCATGCTGAAGAAGCACGAGCAGGAGATCCACGGCCTCGGGGAGAGGCTGGAGGAGATGGAGGGTCGAACTAAGGCCTCGGAAGCTGCGACAGAGTCCACATCCAGTCGGATCCAGGTGCTGGAACGAGAGGTGTGGGCCTTGCGAAACAATATCGACGACCTCGAAAATCGAGGTCGGAGGATAAATCTCCGAATAGTCGGGTTCCCTGAAGGTGAGGAAAGTGAGAAGCCAGTCAGCTTCTTTGAAAACTGGCTGCCAAAGTTTTTGGGCCTTAACATTGAGTCCAGCAGGCTTCAGATCGAAAGGGCGTATCGGGTTACAGTGCACAGGTCAGGGCCGGTGCAGTGTCCCCGCCTGGTCCTAGTGCACTTCCACTCATATAAGGACAAGCAAAAAGTCATAGAAACTTCCAGATCCCTGGGAAAAGATCCGCAGGCACAGCTGTACAAGGGGTCAAAAATCATGTTTATCCAGGATTTTTCAGCAGCTGTAATCCGAAAGAGAAAGTCCTTCGATGAAGTTAAAAAGAGGCTGAGGAACCTGGACATCCAGTACTGCATGAGGTACCCCGCAGTACTTTGTTTCAGCCATGAGGACTCAGTTTATACATTTGACTCGGCGGATAAGGCTAAAAACTTTGTGGACACTTTTAAATAGACGGATTGGCCTGAAGAATATGGCTAATGTTTGTTCTCTTTTCTATTTATCCCCATGGTTTCCCTTCCTTTTTTTTATTCCTTTCTTTCTCCCTAATAATTTCCTTTTTGGAAAGGGGGGAAAAGACTTTGGAATAAGTTGTTCCTTTTTTTTTAATAACTGGATTTTCTGATGGGAAATTTTGTGAATGTTCTTTGTTGTCTCTCTCCTTTTTGTTTGTTTGTTTGTTCTGCTTCTCTTTTCGTCACAAGTAGGGGTGTCATGAAGCCAGGGACGGGTGGAGTGCTCATCCTGATTTTGTCTTTTTTTCTATTGATTTAAGGATCATCTCCTTGTTTTTTTCTGGCCTAAGGCTGGGGCACAGTCCAGGTTTGAAGGAGCTGTGAAGGAGCGGATGGGTAGGGTGAATGCCCCCTATGGGCAGGGGGAAGAGTCTTCCATGCAAGGTTCTATAGTTGGTTTTCTTTGGTAGTAATAGTTGTTTATAGTTATGATAGAGTAGTTTTTGTATATATAGTTTTTCGATTCTATGAGTCTTTATTTACTTATGCTCGGCGCTTTGTAAGCAGGGTTCTCCCTCCGAGGGGTTCAAGGGTATCTGAAAGGGGATATGGCTTAGTATCTTATTAAATGGTGCACCTGGAACATTAAGAGAAGTCATTCACCTATTAAAAGGAAAAAAGTGCTTTCTAGCCTTAAGAGGGAAAGGGTTGATATCGCTTTGTTGCAGGAAACCCATCTTGATGATGGGGAACACCTGAGATTACAAAAGGGGGATTATGACTGGGTATTCGTTTCATCCTTTACTACTAAAAGTAGGGGAGTGGCGGTACTTATCCAGAAAAATCTTCCGTTCACATTATTAGAGCAGGTGAAAGATGAGCAGGGACGGTTTGTGATACTTAAAGCCCTGATACATGGGGAGGAATATGGCATTTAAACGTCTACTGTCCTCCGGCGCATCCCCTCAAATTATTGATTAATGCTTTCTCTAAGTTGAGTGCTTTTGGAACACGGCACATTATTATGGGGGGGATTTTAATTGTTTTGTGGATCCGACAGTGGACAGGATGCCTTGTGGGCCCCCAACTATTTCTTCACAGGCCAAGCAGGTGGTTGACTTATGCGACGAGTTGGGGCTGGTATTTATTTGGATATGTCTTCACCTTACCGGCAGGGACTTCACCTTTTTTTCAAACCCACATAAATGTCACACGAGGATTGACCTCTTTCTGGCTCCCTCGGCCCTTCTGGATTCGATTATGGGTTGTACAATTCGGAACATAGCTATCTCTGATCATGTGGCAGTATATTTGGAGGTTAAGGCCAAGAGTGAAGGGTTAGGTTTGCAGCACTGGCGTTTGGACCCTTTTCTCCTTAAGGATTCCAAATTTGTGGA
>NC_057730.1:43829105-43832166 GCF_004010195.1 Chiloscyllium plagiosum | reverse complement strand
GACAGAAGGAGGAACAGCAGCGTCTACTTGAGACGCGGTTGAAAGCCGTGGAGACGGCACATTTTGCGCGGCCTTCGGTGACGAAGCTACAGCGGATCATGGCCCTTCGGGCTGCCTTGAATTCGATACTGACACAAAACACAAAGAAAGAACTTTCTTTTGCTAGACAGAGGTTGTTCGAATACGGGGATAGGCGAGGGAAGTATTTAGCATACCTGACTAGGAAAAAGCATGCTCCCCAATCCATTACTGCAATCAGAGACAGTGCCGGGGTCCTTACATACGATGCTAAAAAGATTAATGAGGCTTTTCGGAGCTTTTACTCTGAATTGTATTGGTCTGAAGGTTGCGAGGACAGGAGGGCTAAAATGGAGACCTTTTTTAAGAACCTGGACCTCCCAGGGGTAACCTTGGAACAGGCCTCTCTCCTTAATGCCCCCTTGACAATTCAGGAAATACAGGAGGCAGCTAGACAACTTCAGAGTGGGAAAGCGCCTGGCCCTGATGGTCTTCCGGGTAAGTTTTACAAGGAGTTTATAGGGATTCTGTCAGGGCCGATGTTGGAGATGTACAATCACCCCTATATGCATGAATGCCTACTACCATCTTTAAGAGAAGCTAATATTTCCTTAATTCTTAAGAAGGGGAAGGTTCCTGAGGATTGTGCCTCATACTGGACCATCTCTCTATTAAATTCAGACTTCAAGATTCTGTCCAAGATCCTGGCGCTGAGATTGGAAAGGGTGTTGCCCCACTTTATTAAAGAGGACCAGACAGTCTTTATAAGGGGCCATAGGTCCTCTCATAATATTAGAGGTTGCTGAATGTAGTCCAAGTTTGTCAGCAATGATCAATTCAGGGGTTGGTGATTTCCTTAGATGCAGAGAAAGCATTTGACCGGGTGGAATGGCTGTATCCTTTTTATGTCTTAGAACAGTTCGGGTTGGATGGAGTCTTTGCTAGGTGGGCGGAGGTTTTATATCGCCACCCTCTGGATGCGGTCATCACCAACGGGGTGAAGTCTGGGAATTTTACGATTGGTAGGGGTAGTCGGCAAGGCTGCCACCTCTCACCGTTGTTGTTTACGTTGGTGATAGAGCCGCTGGCAGAGGCCATTCGTCAAAACATCCACATAACCGCTCCGAAAGTGGGATCGAGGGCACACAAGATTGCACTGTAGGCGGATGATGTCCTTATGTTTTTATCGAACCCGATGACCTCCGTACCCCATTTGATACAATGTATCAATTCATTTGGGGCTATTTCAGGATATAAGATTAACTTTGCAAAATCGGAGGCTATGCCTTTGGGGAACCTTAAGGATGTGCCAGAAGTTGAAGATGGCCCTAAGTTCCCTTTAAAGTGGTCACGGGCAGAGTTTCGCTACCTAGGCGTTTTTATTACCCCCAAGTTTGATCTGTTATTTCAGACTAACTTTGCTCACTTGCTCAACAATATTAGGCGAGATCTCCAGAGATGAGAGGCTCTTCCAATTTTATGGCTGGGCCGAATATCTCTCATTAAGATGAATGTTTTTCCTCGTTTGCTTTATCCCATGCATATGCTCCCTATAATGTTTCCCAGGTCAACACTGCGGAAGCTTATGGGGTGGTTTGGTTCCTTTGTCTGGCATTGTGGGCGGCCCCTCGTCAAACTTACTAAAATGCAGTTGCCTCGAGGAGGAGGAGGAGTTGTTTTCCCAGACATCAGGAGGTATCAATTGAGTTCCCTGCTGTCCTTTGAGATTGAATAGGTAACGATCCAAACTCAATATGGCTGGATATTGAGGCCTCCCAGGCAAAGTGCCCTCTTATTAACCTGTTGTTCATGGATAAGATGAGGACAGTTGTGGATCACTGCCGTAACCCCATTGTCATTAGTACAGTCAAGGCATGGAGGGCGATGTGTCAGAGTGAGGGTTGTTTATCCAAGACTTTGCCACTTACACCTATAGTTGGCATGGCAGGGTTCCCACCAGGGATGATGGACTCTGGGTTCAAACTATGGGCAATGAGAGGAGTTTCTAGCTTGGGAGACTTGTTTGAGGGAGAGGTTATGATGTCTTTTGAGCAACTGAGCTGCAAATACAGATTGCCCAGCAGAGACCTTTTCCGTTTTTTTCAGGTTAGGGATTTCATCCAGAAGAAGTCTACATATCTCAATAAGCCCTATAAGCCCGATACAGAGAGGTTGTTGCTACGCTCCACAAGCACCCTTTCGGTTAGTGCCCTCTATCGCTTGCTGGGTGGCAGGGCATGGCAAGATATTAACCGGTTATGTGATGTCTGGGAGCAAGAGCTGGGAGTGGAGATCTCTTCTGAAACATGGGAGAACATATGGGAGAATGTTCCAAAGATCTCAATCTGTTACAGGACATGTGCTACGCAGTTAAAAGTTCGGCACAGGGCTCATCTGGCACCAGACCGTCTGGCGAAGTTTAAAAAAGGGGGATCTTCAGTGTGCCCCAAATGTAAAATGTGTAGGTGCTCTTACCCATTGCTTCTGGATGTGCCACAGGCGCTGTGTTTATTGGAGCGCTGTGGCGGGAGAGATAGGGTATTGAGGACTGAAGTCAAAGCCAATATCTCTCCTCTGAGGTCTACCAAATTTACCATCTTTAGACGGGCATGGGAAGAAACTATTTAATATTCTTGCATACTGTGCACGGAAGAATATTCTGATGAACTGGGTGTCTGAGAACCCGCCGGGCTTGCTGGGATGGCAGAAACTAATTATGGAGCACATTCCCTTGGTCTTTTTCACAAACATGGTGCACCACACAACAAACAATTTTTATAAGACATGGCAGCCCTACTTGAGTTATTTGGATATAGATTTATCAGTTATCTTAACTAGGGCGTTTGTTTAACCAGGATGATTAGATTTGTCAAGCCCTGGGACCTGGAGGGGGTCTCCCGAGTTCCTTTATTTGGGAGCCTTGCGCCAAGCATAGCTGTTCTGTATTTTGTGTTTTTATTTGCTTTTCTTTCTTTTTTTTGGTGTTGCTTTGCACAGTGTTAGGGTTTGCTTTGTATTATAGAGTAGATAGAGTAGTAGTAGT
>NC_057730.1:43825407-43828763 GCF_004010195.1 Chiloscyllium plagiosum | reverse complement strand
GATAAATGTGAGGTGCTGTGTTTTGGGAAAGCAAATCTTAGCAGGACTTATACACTTAATGGTAAGGTCCTAGGGAGTGTTGCTGAACAAAGAGACCTTGGAGTGCAGGTTCATAGCTCCTTGAAAGTGGGGTTGCAGGTAGATAGGATCGTGAAGGTGTTTGGAATGCTTTCTTTTATGGGTCATAGTTTTGAACATAGGAGTTGTGAGGTCATGTTGTGGCTGTACAGGACATTGGTTAGGCCACTGTTGGAATATTGCGTTCAATTCTGGTCTCCTTCCTATCGGAAAGATGTTGTGAAACTTGAAAGGGTTCAGGAAAGATTTACAAGGATGTTGCCAGGGTTAGAGGATTTGAGCTATAGGGGGAGGTTAAATAGGCTCGGGCTGTTTGCTCTGGAGCATCGGAGGCTGAGGGGTGACCTTATAGAGGTTTATCCCATCATGAGGGGCATGGATAGGATAAATAGTCAAAGTATTTTCGCTGGGGTGGGGGAGTCCAGAATTAGAGGGCATTGGTTTAGGGTGAGAGGGGAAAGATATAAAAGAGACCTAAGGGGCAACTTTTTCACGGAGAAGGTGGTATGTGTATGGAAAGAGCTACCAGAGGAAGTGGTGGAAGCTAGTACAATTGCAACATTGATAAGGCATCTGGGTGGGTATATGAATAGGAAGGGTTTGGAGGGATATGGGCCAGGGTCTAGATTGGGTTGGGATATCTGGTCGACATGGACAGGTTGGACCAAAAGGTCTGTTTATGTGCTGCACATCCCTATGACTCTATAAATAACTGGAAGAGTCTAAACTATTTGACATTTGATAACGTCATCACTGTATTAAATGCAGCATTTGTTCTGTAAGGATTACACAATAAGAATGCATCTGTTTACTTTGATGTGTACGTGAATAAATTCTTGATTAATGTGCAAATAATACGGATGGTTATTTGTTTAAAGTTTCTTTGAATCTAATGAAAAATTTCAGTTGCCAGTTATGTGCTATGCACATAAATGTACATTCAAACAAATAGTTTTCTTGAATTCTTATGCCATTTTTCAGTTTGACTTAAAGAAAGATCAGTTCATATAGGATGACATCATGAAAATATTTCCATTTGTGATGCAAGTCTGAAACTGAGCCATTAATATATTCATGAATAAATCCGATACAGACTTCAGGAGAAACTTTTTACTCAAGAAAGCGATGATAATTTGCTGATCAAGATGGATAACAGGTGTACTTAAAGGAAAACCAGATAAACATGAGGAAAAAAGGAATAGAAGGATACGTTGAGATGAAAGGGAGTGGGAGAGGTTTACTACAGCATAAATACCAAAATGGACTATCTGACTGAGTGACCCCATTTCCACGGTGCAAGTTTTATGTATATATAAAATACTGTTAGAATGCTAATGGAGATGAGTACGTCACCAAGCTGTAATCTTAATGTGCTCATGTGGACAACTTCCTCCACAGTCTTATTTCTGTCAGTTTCAATTTGACATATAAAACAGGCAAATCTCTTCAAACTCTGGTGAACAGGACACAAGAAAATTCATTACAAAAGTTTTTCCTAAATCTTTTAGGGCAATTGCAGAGGTTTGATCTTGCTGATCCCCTTTGAAGCAAAATGTTGAAATCAATTTTAAACTTAGATGTATAAATAAATCTATTCCCACACATTTTTCCAAGCACTGTTGTAAACATTTAGTGGTTCAAACGGTATATCTTTACAAGCATTTTACATACATCTGAAAATAAGGCACTAGCACCAATCTTTTGTAGAAAGCACCAGAATCAGGAAGTGCTTATTGGCTTGACTGCCATTGACAACACACCCAGCAGGACCTTTATCTATCCTAAAAGGCCATGGGGCTTATTGGCAGTCTGATTGAAACAGAAGTTGCCATTGTCCCAGAGGGTTGCTGTCTCATTCGGGAGAGATAGCAGGTGGGGAGTTTGAGAAGGTTGAAAAGGTAGGATGTTTATGGTAACCTCAGCTGGTACGGAAATTGAATTTGTACTGTTGGTGTCATTCTGAATTGTAAATCAGCCGTCCAGCCAACTGAGCTAACCGATCCTCTATTTACAATATATGCAATGAGTTAAACTGCCATATAAAACTAAATACCATACAAAATTAAAATATATTTCAAGTATATAATTTTAAAAATGACTTATAGGTTTCACACATATATATTAGCTTTTTTTAGTTGCCATCTTCGCTAATCATTTTGGGTCAAAAGTGGTTTCTTTTCCTTGTGCACATACAGTGGCAATATTGGCTAATTACAAATAAAGTATGAGCTAAGAAAATCAAAATTTGTAGTGTGCCAGTTTTAAAAGTACATGTTTATCCTCGGTTTGAATTTATTTGAATGTGCACTGCATTTGTCAGCCACTGAGTAATCAGAAAGGCAGTTTAACTGATAGTTAATTGGATGAGCCAATTAAGAAGTTAAACCAGAGTAGTTTCAAATTATTGGGGCGGTTGGATTTCTAATGTAATGCAGCACAAAATCCTTGAAAATGTTTTTGCATCACACTTTCCATCACCACAAGCCTACCTTACAGAACATCCCAAAGATTGAGTTGAACAGGGATTTCCCAGCCACCATGTCTATTTGGTAGTAGGGAGAGTAGGGGATCATATTCAGTCTGCATCACTATCAATTAAAATAAATGTGATTTGTAGTAAAGATGCGACTGCACTGCCAGAAATGGCAAAGTTATAATAGCGGTGGGTTACTGAATAGTATTTTCTGATGAGCAACAGTGTCAGTACTCACAGCATATCACAGCGTCAGAGCTGATAATCACTGCAACAAATCTTATACAAAATTGAAAGGCAGCAAGTAAAAGAAATAAAATCAACACATTGGCGAATAAGTAAATTGAATGGGCATGTTAATTGCTGAATATGTGTTGCTGGAAAAGCGCAGCAGGTCAGGCAGCATCCAAGGAGCAGGAGAATCGACGTTTCGGGCATGAGCCCTTCTTCAGGAATGAGGAAAGTGTGTCCAGCAGGCTAAGATAAAAGGTAGGGAGGAGGGACTTGGGGGAGGGGTGTTGGAAATGCAATAGCTGGAAGGAGGTCAAGGTGAGGGTGATAGGCCGGAGTGGCGGTGGGGGCGGAGAGGAAGGAAGAAGATCTCAGGTTAGGAAGACGGTGCTGAGTTCGAGGGATTTGACTGAGACAAGGTGGGGGGAGAGGAAATGAGGAAACTGGAGAAATCTGAGTTCATCCCACTCAGATTTCTCCAGTTTCCTCATTTCCCCTCCCCCCACCTTGTCTCAGTCAAATCCCTCGAACTCAGCACCGCCTTCCTAACCTGCAATCTTCTTCCTGACCTCTC